>NC_068415.1:28942227-29027233 GCF_023724105.1 Carassius gibelio
CATTGTTCGGTTCCGGCAACAGAGCCCCTGCAGCAGGGCAACTGGGCAACTGGGTGACAGTGAGGCAGCGTAGTCGTGGGTCAAAACACCGCTCTTCTGTTCAGATCAAAACATTAAACAGGTTCTTCCCACTCAGTGATGCACCCACTGAGAAACCTGATGAAAGTTATTGGTGATTCTATTTTACGGAACGTGAATATAGAGACACCAGCCACCATAATCAAATGTTTACCGGTAGCCAGAGCGCCTGACATCTTGGCAAATTTAAAAGTGCTGGCTAATCATAAATCTAAACATAAATACAGTAAGATTGTTATTCATGCCGGCTTTAATGATGTTCGACTTCGCCAGTCGGAGATCACTAAAAATAACTTGCAAGCACGATGTCAGACACTGTAATATTCTCTGGTCCCCTCCCTGCTTACCGTGGTGACGAGATGCATATGTAACCCATGTTAAAATATGACATAAATAATTAAAATGTTAATTAAAGTTAATTAAATGTAGCTAATTAAAAATATTAATACGACAATTTAATGTTAAGATTAAAAGTTTACCGACAGAAAATTCATGTCACTGCCCCTTTAAGGGACTAGTGACGCTAGCAGAGGAGAAATCGGAGAAAATGAGCTTTTTAATAAGCAGAGAAAAGAGTGAAAAAGTTGATTTTGCTGTTGAAAAAACAACTTACCTGGTCGGGAACTGACAGGGATTTTATGGGAACTAAGCCACACCAGTTTTGGTGAGTTTTTCAGTTGTTTTCTCACATTTTGCCATGAGGTACTTTTTTTTCTTTCCTCCTGTTTCTCCGGCGGAGAGCTAACGTTAAAACGTAGCTGTTTACAAAGAAATGCTTTGCCATAAACTTTTTACCAGTTAATATTTAAGGGTTATGGAAACTCTGAATGTTATAAATGTGAATGTATGCTTTGTAAATGAGAGATGTGTATGGTAGTTGTGTGAGGAATGGAGCCATGAGTTAAAAGAGATTTACACCATTTTTGATGTGAAAAAGCACCATAGCAGTAACGTTACAACTCAGAGACTGAAACATTCATTTGTGTAATTTGAGGATTTAAAAAGAGATTTATTGTGTTTATGACCTGTTACACAGGTCAGGTTTTTCTGCTTGGTTTGAAGCTTGGTCGGAGCGAAGATTGGTCTGCTGTTTGCACGTATGCACATGCACAGACGGGATTCAAGATGGCAAGCCAGACCCAGACTTTCAACTCATCTTCTCCATCGCATCATTGAGGAAATCTCCTGTATATGGTAGCTCGCTGCCAGAGTGGTAGGAGAATCAGGAATTGATTTTGAATTGAACTGGAAACCGATTGAACTATTATTTTTGGACTGAATCGAACTGAAACTTTTCATTGAACTGAATAATTGAACCCACATTTGGACTTGAACTTATGTTAAAGTGTCATACTTTTATTTTCATATTGAGTTCATTTGTTTGAATGTGATTTGAAATGCTTGTGGTCCACTTTGATTTGTTTGTGTAAACTGAAGGTATTTTCTTACCTGTAAAAAAAAAGGGAAAAAGAGTTAACTCGGGAAAAAATAGGAATTCTAAAATAAGTTCAACCTAGGAAAAGACCGGTCTAACTTAGATTAGCCTGACTAAATAACTTAGGTGAACTAAAGAACAAAAAGAAAGTGAAATACATTTTCATTTATTATACTTACCTCAATACGAAGAATCTGCAGGGTATTTTATTTTATTTTTATTTTTTTTGCTGTTTGTTTGTTTACTGTATATTCTATGTGTGTTTTGCATTCAGTAAATTGCCGGCCTTTTGTATTTAAAGCAACAGTCTCTTGTGTAATTATTATTATTATTATTTTTTTTGCTCCCCACTCCTTAGAACCTAGAACTGGTCCGGTGGCACTGTAAGTGGTGTGATCCCGGTGTTACAAACTTGCCGAGCCAGCCAAGAGTGGCTTAAAGCATTTAAAATTAGAAACCAGAGGCCGTATAGTATTGTTACCAGTGATTCATAATGGATGTTATTCAAAGGAGTAGTGTGAAAATCCCTAACTCGGTTATAGTTAGTGGTATAGCTGGTACAGAAACTGATGAGGAACTATACGATTTCCTTAAACAATATGGTTCCATTCAAAGGGTAGTTCCAGTAGATTTCGTTGAGCCAGTTTCAGAAAAACAGGTTGTAGTAGAGTATGTATATGGTACAGCTATGCAGTCTCTCTTACCTTCTTTGCCACACAGACTCAACAGTAAGACCCAGACTGATGTCACTTATCACATTAGAGCCTTAGCCAGTGTCTACACACCTGTAGCTAGCAAAACAGCTACACAGACTTACCTCTCAGAGTTAAAGGATATTGCAAAACATACTGGCAAAGACTTTACAGCTGTCCTCAGAGAAGAGCTCTCCATCATCAGTGAGAGTGTCGATCTAGATCAATCCGAAACCCAAGATGAAGATATAGAACAGAACTCACCTGATTTTCCAGGGCAATATGGCCCTGAGAACGCTGCACAAGTAAGCCCCCTACTTAGTACGGCCACGGGGCAGCATGTTCAACATCATTGGTCTCCACCACCATCTAGAGAAAAGACACAGCCTGCTCTGAAACGTTCTGATGTCAACCCACCTGACATACAAAAAGTAATTGCATACTTCTTTGAGACTCAGACCCTTCTCTGGGCGGTTCCCACGATCCAACAATGAAGTGGATTATGAGACATGGCATTCCAATGTGGAACTTCTCCTTAAAGACACAACACAGTCTGATCTTTACAGGTCACGGAAGCTTCTTGAAAGTCTCTTATCACCTGCTATCGATATTGTGAAGCACCTGACACCTGAATCTCCTCTTAAAGCATACTTGGAAATCTTGGACTCCGCTTTTGGCACTGTCGAGGACGGAGATGACCTCTTCGCAAAGTATCTTAACACAATGCAAGATAACAGTGAGAAACCCTCAGCTTATCTACAACGGCTGCAGGTGATGCTGAACACCTTGACCGGCATCTTCTCAAACAGTTTGTCAGAGGCTGCTGGGACAACCTCTTGATAGCTGAACTCCAGCTAGAACAAAAGAAACAAAACCCACCTACCTTTGCTGAACTTCTCCTGCTACTACGCACAGCAGAAGATAAGCATACTTCCAAAGCATCCCGCATGAAACGGCACTTCAATATTGCAAAGCCAAGAGTGTCGTCTTATTATCAAGGTATTTATGTGCAGAGTGAAGAAGACTGCAATCCATCTCAGCCAGCGCTTGATCACAGGTCCGAAATCCAAGACCTAAAGAAACAAATAGCTGATTTACAGTCCCAGCTCACACGTATCACACAGAAAGATGGTAGAAAGGCTAAATCAGCTGCCAAACCAGTAGCTCCCCAAACAGCTATCACTCCGGCATCTCAAAGGCTGCACCACAGCCGAGATGTAAACAACAACACAAGCAATAGACCAAAGCCCTGGTATTGCTCTAGATGTGGAGAGGACGGACACATTAAGCCTCAGTGTGAAAATGAGCCGAACCCATCTCTCGTAGCTGAAAATAGGAAGCAGCTAAGAGAAAAGCAGTTAGCATGGGATATGGCAAATGGCGCTTCAAAGCCTGATCATTTAAACTAGACCCAGTTCCGGTTGTGGGACAAACGGGGACTGGAACACAGACAAAGTGTCCCAAAAAGAAGCTGCACAGAGCCCGTGTGTACTCTCACACACAAAAACAGACAGTGACCCTGCCAAAAGGGCTGATTGGAGCCAAGTGCACTGCACAAGTGACCATAGATGACAAAGACTGCAGATGCCTGTTGGATTCAGGCTCTCAAGTAACAACGATCCCCAACTCTTTCTATCTAGAAAACCTGTCTCACTTACCTATGAATTCCTTGAATGACCTGCTTGAGGTGGAAGGAGCCATCGGTCAAAGTGTTCCTTACCTTGGCTATGTTGAGGCCACCATCAGATTCCCAAAGAGCTTGCTTGGAGCGGACACTGAGGTGCCCACACTAGTTTTGGTTGTACCTGACATGCGCTCCACCTTGTCATCAGTGCTTATAGGCACAAATACTTTGGATGTTCTTTATGAAAAGTATGCAGATATTGCACCTCAGAACTGAGTCTCTTCCTTACGGATACAAAGTTGTCTTAAAGACCCTTGAAATCAGGAAAAGGCAGTCTGTTGATTCCAGTCTAGGAGAGGCGAGGCTTCATAGTAGGGACTTTGAGACTATTGCAGCTGGACAGACCAAAGTCCTTGAAGGATCAGTGAGCCGCAGGACAACTGATGTTGAAAAATGGGTGATGGTAGAGTCATCAAAGTCATCTTCCCTGCCAGGTGGCATTCTGGTGACAGATAGCTTGGTAAGCCTTACACCAAAACTATCACGCTGCATACCAGTCATGCTCAAGAATGAGTCACATAGCAGAGATACACGCTGTCAAGAGCGTTCAATCAATTAAGAACCCTGACCCAGACCTTCCCACAAAACCTGACCAAAAATTAAATCTCAACCTTGACTTCACTGACTCTCCTGTACCCAATGAGTGGAAAGAGAGGATAACTGAGAAATTAAGTTCCATGCCGGAGGTATTTGCACTGCACGAGCTTGATTTTGGTCGCACTGACAAAATAAAACACCATACAACCCTCAATGACGAGACAACATTCAAACATAGACCAAGACCTATACACCCTCAAGATATAGAGGCTGTGCGTAACCATCTCCAGCAACTCCTGGATGCAGAAGTCATCCGTGAATCGGAATCACCCTTCTCCTCGCCGATTGTTGTCGTCAGGAAAAAGAATGGCGACGTCAGACTCTGCATAGACTACAGAAAGTTGAACGCCCAAACAGTAAAAGATTCATATGCCTTACCTGATCTTGAGGAGTCATTCTCGGCGTTGACTGGGTCCAGGTGGTTCTCAGTGCTCGATCTTAAATCAGGATTCTATCAAATAGAGATGGAGGAAGCAGACAAACAAAAACCGCATTCGTCTGCCCACTAGGATTATTCGAGTTCAACAGGATGCCTCAGGGGATAACTAACGCCCCTAGCACATTCCAGAGGCTTATGGAGCGCTGTATGGGAGAGTTGAACTTGAAGCAAGCCCTAGTTTTTCTTGATGAAAAGACTACTCACAGATTGTGAAGCCACTCAACGAGCTCACTGCTGGCTATCTGCCACTGAGAAAGCACAGTAAAACCACAGAGAACCGTGAGAAATACTACAACCCAAAGGACCTCTTTGGTGACAGATGGACGCCTGCTTGTCAGGCAGCGTTCGACACCATAATTGAAAAACTGACAACAGCACCCATCCTCGGGTTTGCTGATCCCAAGCTCCCCTACATATTACACACAGATGCGAGCACCTCGGGACTTGGTGCTGCCCTTTACCAGGAGCAAGAGGGACAGAAGCGAGTTGTTGCCTATGCAAGTCGAGGTCTGTCGAAATGTGAGTCCAGGTATCCTGCGCACAAATTAGAATTCCTTGCCCTTAAATGGGCAGTGACAGAGAAATTCCAGGATTACCTATACGGGAATACATTCCTTGCTGTCACCGATAGCAATCCATTAACTTATATTCTTACCTCTGCTAAGCTCGACGTCACAAGTTATAGATGGTTAGCCGCTCTGTCGACATTTGATTTCCAGCTACAATACAGAGCCGGTAAGCAAAATCAAGACGCAGACTGGCTGTCCAGGCGTCCCCACGGCAGATTACCTGATGACATATCATCGCAAAAAGAGTTGGAGAGGATACAACAATTCACAAAAAGACACTTGTCAGAGGCTGATTATGCACACCTAGACGAAAACACAATCAAAGCTATCTGTGAGAAGCATTTGGTTCGCCAAGTGGTCAACAATCACTCTGGGGAAGCATCACCCAACACCACCTTGGTTGTGTCACTTGCCCACCATCCAAAGGCTCCCCCTCACGGACACCAGCTAAGTTAAGAGATAAGCAAAATGCTGATCCCTGTATCCGTGAAGTACTCAGGCAAGTGGAGTTAAAAGCGAAACCCCCACCATCCTTGAGGAAGGAACTTCCTGAGCTTGGTCTCTTATTAAGAGAGTGGGACAAACTTATAGTCTTAGATGGTGTCTTGTATCGCAAGCGGCAAGAGGGTGCTCAGACTCACTACCAGCTATTGCTCCCCGAAGTCCTGAGATCCTTAGTCCTCAAGAGTCTCCATGACGACATGGGCCACATGGGTGCAGAGCGCACCCTAGATCTCGTCCGGAAGCGTTTCTATTGGCCCAAAATGTCAGCCGAGGTGGAAACTAAGGTCAAAACCTGCAACCGCTGCATACGACGTAAGACTATGCCCGAGAAAGCCGCACCACTCATCAACATCATCGCTACAAGACCACTCGAACTTGTGTGCATGGATTTTCTCAGTGTGGAGCCGGACTCCAGTAACACCAAAGACATTCTGGTCATTACCGACCATTTTACAAAATATGCAGTGGCCGTCCCCACCCCGAATCAGAAAGCCAAGACAGTGGCCAAGAGCCTGTGGGACCACTTTTTCATCCATTATGGCATCCCTGAAAAACTCCACAGTGACCAAGGTCCCGACTTTGAGTCCCGAACAATAAAAGAACTGTGTGAGCTTATTGGCACTCAAAAGATAAGAACCACCCCTTACCATCCGAGAGGGAATCCTGTAGAACGTTTCAACAAGACCCTGCTCAACATGTTGGGGACCCTCAAGAATCAGAAAAAGAGTCACTGGCGGGATTACGTCAAACCATTAGTACGCGCTTATAATTGTACTGAAAATGAGACAACTGGTTTTACACCTTACAAGTTAATGTTCGGGCGTCAGCCAAGATTGCCAGTTGACCTAGCCTTTGGCCTACCAGTCAATCACCATCCAGGCTCACACTCGCAATATGTTCGCAACCTGAAATCTCAACTTGAAGACAGTTACAAAATAGCAACTGAGAATGCTAAAAAGACAGCCAGTCGCAACAAAGCGAGGTTTGACAAGCATGTTGTTGACTCCACCTTGAAGGAAGGCGACAGAGTCTTGGATCGAAACGTCCGCCTTAGAGGCAAGCACAAGCTAGCCGACAGGTGGGAATCCGATGTGTATGTTGTCCAGAGACAATTTGGAGATGTCCCAGTATATGTTGTGAGGCCTGAGACAAGAGATGGTCCACAAAGAACTCTTCATCGTGACCTCCTGCTACCGTGCGGTTTCCTTCCTGTGACCTTGATCGAAAGTGAAACTTACCCATCAATGGCAGTGAGAAGACCAAGAACTTGACAACATCCTAAAAATGACATTTCAGATGGAGCTGATGGGGATGAATCACTATGATAGACACAGAAACCTAAGAGTGGAAATACTGGGTTTTGACCCGATCCCTGAACCCATAGAACACTTACCAGAAAGGATTGAACCGGAACCCTCCAAAAAGTTTGCTGCTGTTAAGCAAGATCCTTCAGACATAGCCAAAGCTTTTCCTGAGGATGTTCCAGTAGAGACTTGTGATATGAACTTACCTGATCCTGCAGACTGTGACTTACCTGATCCTGGAAATAATGACTTACCTGACACTGAAGAAAGCAGCACAACCGCTGAACAGGAAACTGAAAACCTACCTGAGGAAGACCTGGATAATGTCCATCTTTCTACTCAACCTGTTCAGGAGGGCATAGAAAACACAAGTGTTATGGAACAAACTGACATCCAGGCACAAGGTGACTGTTCTAGAAGACCTATCAGAGAGAGAAAAGCAACTAAAAGACTGACTTACCCTGAGCTAGGGAACCTGTTGGTTACAATAGTTCAGTCCTTATTTCAAACCTTGAGTGATGTGTTTACAGATTCCCTTAAAGAGCCTAGCTTTCCAAAACCCCCTAGTGTTATGACAGTATAGATTCAGAATGCACAGGGACGTGCATTACGTAAAGAGGGGAGGATGTAACCCATGTTAAAATATGACATAATTAAAATGCTAATTAAAGTTAATTAAATGTAGTTAATTAAAAATATTAATACGACAATTTAATGTTAAGATTAAAAGTATACCGACAGAAAATTCATGTCACTGCCCCTTTAAGGGACTAGTGACGCTAGATACAGCACTTCAGTGACGTTGCAGCAGAGGAGAAATCGGAGAGAATGAGCTGTGTTTAATAAGCAGAGAAAAGAGTGAAAAAGTTGATTTTGTTGTTGAAAAAACATAACTTGCCTGGTCGGGAACTGACAGGGATTTTATGGGAACTAAGCCACACCAGTTTTGGTGAGTTTTTCAGTTGTTTTCTCACATTTTGCCATGAGGTACTTTTTTTTTCTTTCCAATTGTTTCTCCGGCGGAGAGCTAACGTTAAAACGTAGCTGTTTACATAGAAATGTTTGGTCATAAACTGTTTACCAGTTAATATTTTAGGGTTATGGAAACTCTGAATGTTATAAATGTGAATGTATGCTTTGTAAATGAGAGATGTGTATGGTAGTTGTGTGAGGAATGGAGCCGTGAGTTAAAAGAAATCGCTCCGCCACCATTTTTGATGTGAAAAAGCACCGTAGCAGTAACGTTACAACTCAGAGACTGAAACATTCATTTGTTTAATTTGAGGATTTAAAAAGAGATTTATTGTGTTTATGACTTGTTACACAGGTCAGGTTTTTCTGCTTGGTTTGAAGCTTGGTCGGAGCGAAGATTGGTCTGCTGTTTGCACGTATGCACATGCACAGACGGGATTCAAGATGGCGAGCCAGACCCAGACTTTCAACTCATCTTCTCCATCGCATCAGTGAGGAAATCTCCTGTATATGGTAGCCAGGGGGCAAGGAACTCGACCGGAAGTTGAAGTCGGGTGGGGGCTGCCATCTTTTAGCAGAACTTCACTTGCGTTAGCATTCCCATTGACTCCCATTCATTTTGGGCGTCACTTTGACAGCGAATATCTTTACATCTGAGGCGTTTAAAGACTCCGTTTGTCCATTATTTATTTCTAAAGATACACGACAATGTATAAAGGGCTCCATTACCTTCTTTGTTACATTATGGCCCCGTATAAACAGTTTTTGTAAAAAATAGGCTAACAATTGCGTCATAACCACTCGTCTCTCTATCGCATTACCGTACAGACAGGAGGAGAAGCTCGCAGGCAATTAACTTAATATGGCGTACTGGCATTACATTTTAAAAGACTATACAAAATAATTAATCAGAATACTTACTCCTGCTCACTCACGACAAAGAACTCCCCGCTCAAGCTCGCCGTCTCTGCAAGATTAACGGTGGCAGTTTGCACGCACAGCCACTTAGAAGATTTACATCTGTCAGACAGGTTGCTGACGTCGTCAAGCTTCATTTGAGTCTGCGCGTCAGAAACAGAATGGGCAAAAATGGGCTTCACTTGTCTCAATTGAGTTCCAATGGGGTCGCTGTGTCCATTTCTTTTACTGTCTATGATGGTAGCTCGCTGCCAGAGTGGTAGGAGAATCAGGAATTGATTTTGAATTGAACTGGAAACCGATTGAACTATTATTTTTGGACTGAATCGAACGGAAACTTTTCATTGAACTGAATAATTGAACCCACATTTGGACTTGAACTTATGTTAAAGTGTCATACTTTTATTTTCATATTGAGTTCATATGTTTGAATGTGATTTGAAATGCTTGTGGTCCACTTTGATTTGTTTGTGTAAACTGAAGGTATTTTCTTACCTGTAAAAGAAAGGGAAAAAGAGTTAACTCAGGAAAAAATAGGAATTCTAAAATAAGTTCAACCTAGGAAAAGACCGGTCTAACTTAGATTAGCCTGACTAAATAACTTAGGTGAACTAAAGAACAAAAAGAAAGTGAAATACATTTTCATTTATTATACTTACCTCAATACGAAGAATCTGCAGGTTATTTTATTTTATTTTATTTATTATTTTTTTTTGCTGTTTGTTTGTTTACTGTATATTCTATGTGTGTTTTGCATTCAGTCAATTGCCGGCCTTTTGTATTTAAAGCAACGGTCTCTGGTGTAATTATTATTATTTTTATTTTTTTTTGCTCCCCACTCCTTAGAACTTAGAACTGGTCCGGTGGCACTGTAAGTGGTGTGATCCCGGTGTTAAACATAGCAGATTGTCATCACTCAATGGCTGGATGTCTAAGTGGTGCCCACAGAATAACATAGGTTTCATAGATAATTGGACCAGCTTTTGGGGCAGACCTGATCTGTTGAAAAGAGATGGTCTTCATCCCTCCTGGGGTGGCGTCACTCTTCTCTCTAGAAATATGGCAAATAGTCTTAGTGTTTATACTTGACTAACTGGGGCCCAGGTCAGGAAGCAGACAGACTGGCTAAACCGACCGTCTGCTAGCTGCCTCCCATCACAGAGGTCAGTTAATTCTCAGCACATAGAGACTCTTTCACCTAGATATCACACTATAGAGACTGTGTCTGTTCCCCAAACTAGAAATGGCAAAAAATGTCCAAGCCAAGTTAAGATTGACAATTTAATTGAGGTTCAACAAATACAAAACAGAAGCAATATGGATAAACAAATGATAAAGCTTGGCTTATTGAGTATCAGATCCCTTTCTACGAAAACACTTTTTGCAATGTGTAATTTCTTTGCATCTCCTTTCGAATACAACATTCAAATTACTAGACAAAAAAATTATATCCTGAGAAAAGTGTATTTTGAGGGGTATACCGCCATTGACCTCCATTCATTCTGCACTCGTCCTGTGAGCGCCCTCATATGGAATCAGAGTGGAACTGCAACCAGTTCAGAAGCCGGAAGTGTAGTGAGAGTGAAACTTCTCACCATATTAGACATTATCTGCTTTGGGACAGTTTACGCCGTGATGCTGTGACACAATCACACTTCACATCCGCACTTCGGAGTCCATGCGCTTAAGTTTGGGACACACCAATTGTCTGCAAAAAGCCCACAAGACAACCCCCCCCACCCCTTCTTTCCGTCTATCATTAAACTTTTTTTCCAAAGCTCTATAAAATATTAAAATATAACTTCTTAAACTTCACTTCCCATATTTAAATAAATATGCATGTAAAGGGAAATATTCACCATTCAGACACTGGTGCCTCCATGACACGGAAACTAGTAGACCGTGGAGAGATTGGTCAGAGTGTACAAAGTGCTGTTGTCTGATCAAACATCTTCCCTGTCAGTACATAGCAGCACACATCAGTAGAGAGACAGAGACATGAGCAATTCATGTAAGTTTACCTTTGTTTCTTTTAGTTTTGAGTCTTTAACTTAGTTGTTCAGTTAATTTGCCACTGAAACTTAAAAAAAATATGTTGTAAATGTTTACTCACAAGATGTTTTGTACAACTAAAGAATAAATGTGACGTTTGCTTTAACTGAAGATATTTGTAAATTTTGATATAGCTGAAACCAAGTATAAATAGTTCAAATTAAACAGCTTCACTACGCATTCCCAAATCTAAGTGCAGTTTGCATATAAGTAAATTTTAAAAGTTGATTACATCTTAAATGTTATTATATTAAAACCGTGGAATCTAACTCTATCTTAAATGTCTAAGTGAGTTACAAAATGGCTCATAGTTAAATAATATATCATATATTATAATAATATTTATATAACAGAAACTAAATGAAGTTATTTTAACTTTAAAAAAATTCAGAAGAAAAAAAAAAATAGGAAGAAATGTAAAACAAAATGTAAGTGGTCCTTTCCATGGCAACACTTGGCACTGGGCAGTTAATAGGTTGTTCTGAGCGTTTACAATTGAGCCAACACCCATGTCACCCAAAGCTTGTTGATGAGATATGGCTTGTACATTTTTGCTATACAGTTGCTAGGGTTTGGCAAGATGCCAAGCTGCCAGTGTGATACTTCCAGAGTGCTTGGTTGACTGAATTAAATGAGCCCATCCTTGTTTCAATATGGGCACTATGGGCCCCAAGTGATACCAGACCTCTCCTCTATAAGAATTTGACAAACTGTTCATTACAATGTGACAAACAGTGTGGGATGAGTTATGCACTGAAGTTTTGTCTCGGAAAAAGTAGGCTATAGTACACCACTAAGTTGAACAGAAATCCCAATATGATGGTATATTTTACATAAAAACAAGTAAAAAATAAACTTAGAATTTAATTGAATATTTCTTTACATATGTAACAAAAATGGTAAAATTATTGAAATTTACCATTTTTAGCTGAAGATCTCCTGATCATCTATGAGGCAGAGGCCGAGCAGTGGGCATCATACCTGCACTTCCATCTGGTAGGGCCAATTCCTGAGGCTGGCATCTGTTGTTATGATATTGCTTTGGTGACAAGTCGCCAGGATGACTTCCTGCGACTTAGTGGATACAAATGTAAGCTGCTTATCCTGTCGCGTGGCATGCTGGAGGGGCTATGCCAGCTCCGGCGGTACTTTCTGAATCGTGTATTACGACCAGAGACAAGTGTGGTGATTCTCTTATGTGGAGTGGAAAGCTTGGATCCTCTGCTAGAGCTGGTTCCACTAAAGAGAGAGCAGTGTCTCCAAATCTCCAGCGAGCAGGAGCCCCGGGACTATCAACTTGCTGTGGCAGAGATTGTTCACAAAGGTAAGAAAGTTTGGGAAGTTTTGGAATTGGGTTGACAACAAAAAACAAAAATGTAGATTTGATACATAACATATACATTACATAACATTTAACATTTAAATAAGTTTCAGTAACACTGTATTCCCTTAAAGTTTATTATTATTATTATTATTTTACAATTCCATTCTAAATATGTGCATGCACTTGTACTCTTTATACATTACACATATATAATTTATTGTAATTTTATCTATACTATATTTAGTCTTTACAGAAAATATATTTATTTTAGACTGGAAAAAAACAAGCCACAAAGTGCATTTTGTAATATATATTGACATTTGAAGGTAAAACCTATATATACATATGTGTGAGTGTGTGTTTGTGTGTGTGTGTGTGTGTGTGTATGTGTGTGTGTCCAATCATGTACCAAGCCAAAAACAAGCCTTTTACCTTAGCCAGTTCTTCTGGAATTTTCAGTTGACTGACTCTATAGAAGTTAAACATGAGATAGAATTTGTTTTGGGTATATGGATAACAGGCAGTCTTTGTTCTGATTAATCAATTGTTTGTTCCAAAGCAAATGGTTTTGGCTGAGGGCAAAGTTTCATAACTTTTACATTTTTAGACCAACCAACCAACCAACAAACGCATTGACCAGTGAGAAATCCCCATAACCTTTGAAAGGATACTACAACAAAGATATCAATTGGACATTCAAACTAATGTTTTATTATGAATATGAGATTGACCTGAAGAACAAATGCTTAATAAGATGCAGTTAATCATACTCGCAGTCGATTCCTCTCATAATGTTCTATGCCAGGGGTGTCTAAACTAGCTCCTAGCAAATTAATGGCAAATTAAATTTTTATGCCATTTATTATTAATATTATTTATTTTTTTTATTAAACTGTACATATCTTTGTGTGTGTGTTCACAATTTTTAAAAGTGTCATTGGATGCCCATTTTCCACAAGTTGATGTGATTCTTTAGGGTCTTAATGAAAAGTCTTTAACATAGTTTGGTTAAAATTTCTCACTGGTAGCATAAAACACACTTTTAACCCTGTCAAAAACAGCTCTTTTCAGAGAGAGACGTTTTGTAGCATTTTTCTTTACATGCAAATAAGCTCTGTTGTCCCGGCCCTCTCTCTTCCGAGCCGGTCTCTGAGTGACTGTTTATTCATAGGGGAACTTTCTAATTAGCACATTATTAGGAAAGGCAATTTGCAAAGATTAATTATAAAACCTTATACTCAATTCTTCTGTTGGTGAAGCTGGTTCACAAATGATTCATGCAAACACATTTAGGTAGATCCGGCTCCTCAGATGTCAGGAGTAAATAACAACTGCTATGTCAGTCGCTTAGGAGAAGTTCTTGTCTACATCTTCTCCAGTGGCCAAACAATGGTGGACTGATGATAGGGTGGGTCTAAGCTAAGACACCAGTCCAGTCTGTGCTGAAATGCCACTGTCAATCAATCTATCATGGGTGGGGCCTGCCTGTGTTACATCACATAGAAAAGCATCTGAGATCGGCTCGAGATGCTTCTTATTTATTTACATAACCTTGTTGTCGGGCTGTTGTAAAAAAAAATTATATCACACTCACAGCCATGTGATTTGAACTATGCCCAGGAACTGACATGGTTAGTTCATTTAGTTTTGTTGTGGCCACGACATTATAACTTGTGGGAACATAATATGTCGTGGCCACAAGATATACATCATGCTGATATACTTAAGTCAAGTCAAGTCACCTTTATTTATATAGCGCTTTAAACAAAATACATTGCGTCAAAGCAACTGAACAACATTAATTAGGAGAACAATTCATTAGGTGTCAATATTGCAAAATGATAGTTAAATGCAGTTCATCATTGAATTCAGTCATGTCATCTCTGTTCTGTTTTAATAGTGTCTGTGCATTTATTTCCAATCAAGTCAACAATATCGCTGTAGATGAAGTGACCCCAACTAAGCCAGAGGCGACAGCGGCAAGGAACAGAAACTCCATCGGTGACAGAATGGAGAAAAAAACCTTGGGATAAACCAGGCTCAGTTGGGGGGCCAGTTCTCCTCTGACCAGACGAAACCAGTAGTTCAATTCCAGGCTGCAGCAAAGTCAGATTGTGCAGAAGAATCATATGTTTCCTGTGGTCTTGTCCTGGTGGTCCTTTGAGACAAGGTATTTACAGGGGATCTGTATTTGGGGCTCTAGTTGTCCTGGTTTCCACTGTCTTTCAGGGCTGTAGAGGTCCTTTCACCATGATCCACCATCTGGTCTGGATACGTACTGGATCTGGTGGCTACGGTGAACTTGGAATAAGAGAGAAACAGACTAATATTAGCGTAGATGCCAATCTTCTAATGATGTAGTAAGTACATCGGGTGTTATGGGAAGTGTTCCCGGTTCTGGCTTACCTAATTAATGTAGCCTAAAAATCCTTTAATGAATTTGGATATTAAAAGCATATTAGTATGTTATGTGTAAGCCAGGTTAAAGAGATGGGTCTTAAATATAGATTTAAACTGCAAGAGTGTGTCTGCCGCCCGAACAATGTTAGGTAGGTTATTCCAGAGTTTAGGCGCCAAATAGGAAAAGGATCTGCCGCCCGCAGTTGATTTTGATATTCTAGGTATTATTAATTATCAAATTGCCTGAGATTTGAGAATGTAGCTGATGTAGAGGATTATAATGTAAAATGAGCTCATTCAAATACTGAGGTGCTAAACCATTCAGGGCTTTTTAAGTAGTAATCAATATTTTTAAATCTATACGATGTTTGATAGGGAGCCAGTGCAGTGTTGACAGGACCGGGCTAATATGGTCATACTTCCTGCTTTCTGGTTCCATTAGTTTTTCAAATTGGTGTGTTTCACCGGGCCGCAAAGAAATATAGAGCTGAGTATATAGAGCTGAGTATATAGAGTATATATAGCTGAGTATATAGAGCTGAGAAATATAGAGCTGAGCATAACAGTGAAAGCTAACACCATGTTTCCTGATGATATCTCCCAAGGGTAACATATAAAGCGTGAAGAGTAGCGGCCCTAGTACTGAGCCTAGAGGAACTCCATACTGCACTTGTGATCAATATGATACATCTTCATTCACTGATACGAACTGATGGCGGTCATATGAGTACGATTTAAACCATGCTAATGCAATTCCATTAATGCCAACAAAGTCTTCAAGTCTATGCAAAAGAATGTTGTGGTCAAATGTGTCAAACGCAGCACTAAGATCCAATAAAACTAATAGAGAGATACAACCACAATCAGATGATAAGAGCAGATCATTTGTAACTCTAAGGACAGAAGTCTCAGTACTATGATACAGTCTAAATCCTGACTGGAAATCCTCACATATATCATTTTTCTCTAAGAAGGAATATAATTGTGAGAATATCACCTTTTCTAGTATCTTGGACAGAAAAGGGGGATTTTCTGTAAGGTAGGTTACTTTAATGCCAAGCAAAACGAAATAACCTCTAGTTTTGTTTTCCTCCAGCTGCGCTCCATTTTTCGGGCTGCTCTCTTTAGGGTGCGAGTATGCTCATTATGCCATGGTGTCATACTGGTTTCTTTAACCTTCCTTAGGCGTAAAGGAGCAACTGTATTTAAAATGCTAGAAAAGAGAGTCCATACTTGTAACAAGAAGTAGCATTTACAATTTTGGCTATATGAAGTTTGCACAAAACTAAATAATGATCTAAGATATCATCACTTGGCTGCATAATTTCAACACCATCAACATCAATTCCATGTGACAGTATTAAATCTAGAGTATGATTTCGACAATGAGTAGGTCCTGAAACGTGTTGTCTAACCCCAATATAGTTCAGAATGTCTATAAATGCTGATCCCAATGCATCTTTTTCATTATCAACATGGATATTAAAATCACCAACTATTAAAACATTATATGCAGCCTGAACTAACTCGGATGTAAAATCACCAAACTTTTTAATAAAGTCTGTATGTGCCCTGGTGGCATGTATACAGTAGCCAGTACAAACATAACGGGATTTATCATTAACATTTGTTTCTCTAAATAATGTTATATGAAGCACCATTACAAACGAGTTATACTTGAAGCCTGCCCTCTGAGAAATCCTGAAAACGTTGTTATAAATTGAAGCAAACCCTCCCCCTTTGCCTTTGCTCATGTTTATAACAGTAATCTTGGTGAGGTGGACTCATTTAAAATAATGTAAACATAAGGTTTTAGCCAAGTTTCGGTCAAACAGAGCACATCTAGATTATGATCAGTGATCATATTATTTACAAAAAGTGTTTTCGTAGAAATTAAATATGCCAAGCTTTATCATTTGTTTATCTGTATTGCATCTGTTTTTTATTTGTTGAACCTCAATTAAATTGTTAATCTTAACTTGGTTTGGACGTTTTTTGTATTTTCTAGTTCAGGGAACAGACACAGTCTCTATAGTGTGATATCTAGGTGAAAGAGTCTCTATGTGCTGAGAATTAGCTGACCTCTGTGACGTGAGGCAGCTATCAGACGGTCGTTTAGCCAGTCTGTCTGCTTCCTGACCTGGGCCCCAGTTAGTCAAGTATAAACACTAAGACTATTTGCCATATTTATAGAGAGAAGAGTGGTGCCTATAGAGAGAAGAGTGGATCTCTTTTCAACAGGTCAAGTCTGCCCCAAAAGCTTGTCCAATTGTCTATGAAACCTATGTTATTCTGTGGGCACCACTTAGACATTCCAGCCATTGAGTGATGACAATCTGCTATTCATCTCGTCACCACGGTAAGCAGGGAGGGGACCAGAGCTTATTACAGTGTCTGACAACATGCTTGCAATTTCACACACCTCTTTAATGTTATTTTTAGTGATCTCCGACTGGCGAAGTTATTAGCGCCGGCATGATTAACAATCTTACTGTATTTACGTTTAGCATTAGCCAGCACTTTTAAATTAGCCAAGATGTCAGGCGCTCTGGCTCCTGGTAAACATTTGACTATGGTGGCTGGGGTCTCTATATTCACGTTCCGTACAATAGAATCACCAATAACTAGAGCACTTTCATCAGGTTTCTCAGTGGGTGCATCACTGAGTGGGGGGAACCTGTTTAATGTTTTGATCGGAACAGAAGAGCAGTGTTTTGACCCACAACTACACTGCCTCACTGTCACCCAGTTACCCTGCTGCAGGGGCTCTGTTGCCAGAACCGAACAATGTACAGGAATCCCTGAGTCTCTAATTCTGAAATCTTCTCTGTCAGCCTAACTATTTCCCTGCATTTATCACATGTAAATCCATCATCTGTGACAGAGATAGATAAACTGTACATGTGACAAGAGGTGCAAATAACAATAGAAGGAGAAGCCATTACTCACTGTACTTGATGAAATATTCTTACCACAGTTGTTTGATGAACTTGTGAAAAACTGGAGCGAGAGAGAGGAGAGGAGAAAAGAAAACAGCGATAGGTTCGAATGAAAACACTAATGACAAGCTAAGGAGTGATAACGCTTTGCAGGTGTATTGCACTCACGGATATAAAATAAAAGTGAACGATCAACATTAATCTGATAAGACTGATCGATAATATCAGAAATATGGTGTGAATTAAGTTATATTTTATCACTTTAAAAAACAGAGAGTGATAGTAAGATAAAGATTCTAGAGAAAAATAAAATAAAAACAGCTACACGGAGCAAATTTGTGAATTTGGTGTAATGGAATGCGTTCATGTGATTTAAGGTAAAAAAAAAAAAAAATTTAATTATTTTCCACATAATCTAAAGCACTAACTTACTGGTTGCCACAAGGGCTACCACCATTGTGCCTTAAATTAAGCCCAGATTGCCCCAGCTGGGCTCACTACCTATAGTATATGGTAGGGCTGTCAACGAATATTCTAAACATTTACATTCTAAATGTATTCGAATAGTTTTAAAAAAACTAATTTCGAAGGTGAAAATTAATATTCGAATAAAAAAAAAATGAGGAAAAAAAGGCCCGCGGTAATAGAGGCGTGGTTGTCTGCAAGTTGACGCGTCTTCATGGAAGATGCCAGCAAGTGCAGAGCCCAACTCGACCGCAGCAGAGAAAATGAGGTAAAATTGTTGACCCGCGAGATAAAGTTGTATGCAAGCTATTTAAGACCACTAGCAACATGAGGTCACATCTCAAAAATGTGCACCCAAATGAGCATGGCATAATGTGTGGAACTCCAGCTAAACAGTCACGTCTTGACACTTCGCCCGCCGTAAGCTCTTTGTCTGCAACACGACAAGAGGCCATTACGGATAAAATAATATCGTTCATTTGTAAGGACATGAGACCGATCAGTATCGCGGATGGGGCTCGCTTTGGGGAATTCTGTCAAGCAATGGATCCGGGGTTTGATTATTTATCGTTTCATATAAAGGAAATGTTCCATGTTTACCACAGCACAGCTCGCTCGGAGCATTCAATGCCAGTTCTATATGCTGTAAAACTTCAATTAATATTAATAATATTTGTTTCAATCACTGAATGAAGCCTGCTATATTTGGGACAACAGTCGTGACCTTAAATTGCATGCACAAAAATTTGTTTGTTCATTTAAACCATTATGCGCAGAAAACGTGAGGGTGAGAGAGCGTGAGGTCTGCAGTCTTAGCCATTAGTTGATTTCCTTGTTTTTGTGTAGGTAATACATTGTCATATATGTTTAAACTTAAATAGACTATCTATACAAGTAGTTATGTCTCTTTGTATTATTTTGGCCTGTTATTGAGGTAATGCGCGTCATTGACAACATGCGCAACCAGATGTTCGAATAGTTCAAAAATTCGTATATTTTTTAGAGGGAATATTCGAACGTCATTTTTGAGCAATTTTGACAGCCCTAGTATATAGTGTAGTAAAAATTTATAAAATGTATATTTACTTCATACATCTCACAAGTCAAGGTTCTATCATTTGAACTCTCATAAAGGAATCTTCAGTGACTGAATGTTACTGTTTTTATGTGGTATGATGGTGTTTTTTTGTGGCATTCAGAAACCCTGATGTACAAGGATGTCTAATTTAACAATAGTTAGAGAAAGACTTATAGTGAATTGTCCAAGTAAGCTCACAGTGAATTACACCCTGGTGGTATTAAATTGGCCCATTAAGGATTTTTTGAAAATTACCTTTCATGTAGTGTGTAACACAGCTCTAAGTGAATGAAAACATCTTGGCAAGTTTTAAAGGGGTCATATGATGTTGCAAAAAAAAAAAAAGTGTATTTGGTGTAATGCCAAATACACAAGTTTATGTGATTTTAAGGTAAAAAAAAAAAAAAAAAAATTCCACGTAATGTACATTTATTGTTGCTCCTCTTTGCTCCACCTTTCTGAAACACATCGATTTTTACAAAGCTCATCATTCTGAAAAGCGAGGTGTACGCTGATTTGGCAGCTATCCAGTGCGTTGTGACTGGATCAAGCATGTAATGGAAATGTTAAGTACCTTAACACACTATGATACTGTCTCCCAGCAGCATGAGACAAAAACAATAAAACCCATTACAAACAAGACATTTGTTGCATCCAGTGGGGAAATAATTACTGATTATAATGACTTATGCTGTCTTTTAACACGTTGCATTGTGTATTGCACATAAAACCATGTCTGCATTTGTGATCAGAGAAATTACAAACAACAAGCGCTACTCTGCACTCTTCAGAACTCACGTTTGAATCATCATTCACAAATTCTTTAAATATAAAAAAAAATTTACTTACAGACTGTTAGTCAGAAGCACCAGAATGTCCTTGCAAAGAGTGAGAAACGACTGGCAGATTAATCTCTAGGCATGTCAAAGTGGATATCAAACAATACAAAACTATAATGCTATACGAAACAGAAAAGTTAATCAATTTCCTCACAAATGGGTGCATAGTTATTACTATTATTATTATTTTTCTTACAGTTTATAAATGTGTGAATTTCTGTCATGATCATTATTTTCCATGACACTGAATGTGGTAACAAAGGTAATAAAAAGTTGGCTATTATTATTTAGTCTCTTTCCGTCTCAGACTGCATAGGTTCAAGCTTATTGGTCTGTCATGTAATGAACGAATGACTCTAAAAACCAAAAGACTCATAGGAAGTTGCACAGGCGTGACTGAAGGAATCACTCCCCAAGACGACTAGTTCGTCCGAGTCACATTAAAGATTCGTTCAGTATGCTCAAATCATTCAAAATGAACGAATTGTTCAAGAATGACCCATCACTAGTTGACATGTGGGGGCGTGTTTAAATAAGCCGTTTTAGGAGGGCAAGAAGAAGTCTTAACTTTTATAAAGAATATCTCTTTGGTTTTAAGACTTTAGTCATTGTAACTTTACAGATCTTCTTTATGCACCAAGAGCTTGTAAATATGAAAGTTCATCATGTATAAAGGTTATTCTCTCAAAAGAAATGACTTGCTCTGAATCATTGAAACGTTTTTAAAACAATCCCAAGCTGTTTCATGTTAACATCAACTAAAACATTAGCATATTGCCTACCTACTTGTTGGTCTTTTCACGTTGGTCTGAATGAAAATGCTAATTCGTTCTTTGCCACTAGGTGCCTATTTTGGAGCGGTAAAATAGTGGTTATCACTGTACACAAAGCAGCGCTGTGCTCACAAACATTGCTTTATTAGGCATTACAGGCATGATAGTTTTGCATACCATATTACTCTTCAAATATAGTCTTAATCATCATTCAGATTATAAGGACAGCAAAGCAGTGGTGTGTCCTTTGCTGATGGATGCTTCAGCACAGGCCAAACAATATGCAAATACATTCACTTCCTCATGCGTCAAACTCAGTTCTTATCACTGAATATGTAAAGCTTGATAACCACTGGGACAAATTTACCACGCTGTAAAAACAGTCACTTTTATCATGAGAAAAATGTTTTCTTTAGCAGTTCTTATTGCAGTGTAGCAGGCAGAGAAGGCAGACAGAAACATGGATCTAAGTGCAGGAATTTAATAAATGATACCAAGCAGGAAAGCACATGCAAGCAACATGTAACACTTTTAGTTTTTAGATTAATTTAAAAGTGATACTAGCTCGAATAACAAATGGCTCTGGAAAAAATACCAGTAATATTTATAGAAATGTCAGCACTATTAAACATATTAAATACATATTAAATTACTTTAAACTTTGGATTAGGGAAATTCAAAATGTACCTGCCGGTTTTCAGTGGTTGGTCAATCAGGTGTTATTTTATGGATTTTACAGGATTTATTTAAAGTCGTAGTTCACCTAAATAAAAAAAAAATCTCACATGCATGCTGTTTTAAATCCATATGCCATTCATTATTTTGTGGGGCATAAAAATATACATATAACATGCATACACACACACACACACGTTTGTTTTTGTGAAAAGTGGGGACATCCCATAGGCGTAATGGTTTTTATACTGTACAAACTGTATATTCTTTGGCCCTACACCAACCCTACACCTAACCATGTGCATTTTTACTTTCACAAAACAACAAATTCTGTATGGTTTATAAGCATTTTGAAAAATGAGGACATTGGTTATGTCCTCATAAGTCACCTTCTCCTTGTAATACCTGTCATACCCATGTCATTATACTAAGTTGTGTCCTGATATGTCACAAAAACATGTACGCACACACACACACACACACACACACACACGTTTGTTTTTGTGAAAAGTGGGGACATCCCATAGGCGTAATTGTTTTTATACTGTACAAACTGTATATTCTATGGCCCTACACCAACCCTACACCTAACCATGTGCATTTTTACTTTCACAAAAAAACAAATTCTGTATGGTTTATTAGCGTTTTGAAAAATGAGGACATGGGTGGGCGAGTAGGTGGTTGAAAATCGAAAATCCGGCCAGCCCCTCCCGAGGAGGACCGGAACTGGCAGATCCCTAACAATCCCGACTTCTACCAACCAGGCGCTGAATGGCGCTGTGATGGTAATGCGGCACGCCGGAACTTCCCTTGTGTCGCTGTGCACGCAGGTGATTGGCAGCCGCACTTTGGTTTCGGAGGGCGAGGAACGGGTGGCCATTTACCTCACTTGTGCCCGTGTTGCCTTCTCTGGGGTTTTTGCATGTACAGTGCAGCCTGCCAGCCAAGCCTGCCATCTTGCGGGCCGGGAACAACCGTCCTGCTCACTGGTCGTTTATTGCCCTGCGGCGTGCGTCACTCCTGGACCACCCTTCAGGGAAAAGGCGGCGCTCGGTCCCCAACCTCTCGGTGTTGGGCGACCTCCACCTGCTCGATGGCCTCCACCAGCTCGTCGATGTTGGTCGGGTTCCGCATGCTGGCTGCCTGACATAGAGAGTGGGGAAGGGCTCGGAGAAGGCGGTCGACCACTACACCTGTTGTGCGGTGGGACCCCCAGCCAGTAGCCAGTGTTGGGCAAGGCGAGAGAGGTCGGGTCGGCGGCTTGAGCACGGAATGGCTGCCACGGGTTGGGTGGAGCTAATCGGCTATAGCCCAACCCATCCTTCTTCAGCTCCTCGTAGGAAACAGTACAAAGTACTGTAACGCCTCTCCCATCAAAAGCGGTGCCACAATCCGCGCCAACTCGTCCCTGGGCCACGCCTCCCGGGATGCGATGGTTTCGAACATTTGGAGGAACATCCTCATCCTCGGGATCAACTGTGCAGCTTGGGCATGGGGGTCAGGTAGCGGAGTTCGCTGGCCAGCCACGGTGTGGAGCGTGGCGAGCACGAGTTCGGATACCGCCTGTCGGGAGGCCATATGCTCCATGATCTTTTGCTGGCGGATGCTCACTTCGGTGAGGTGCTTCAGCAGTTATTCCATCTTGGGGGGAGGAGCGCCACCTGGGGAAACAGAGAGGATGCGTGAGCCAAACAAAACCCCAAAAAACAACTGGACCGACCTAGAAAGGGCGAAACTCAATGTGGAGGGATCGCTGTTGGTGATTTCTTCACTCTAATGCCCGCATTATCCACCACTGTGACGGGGTGAAGAAGCACACGACACGAGGATGCAGGTAAGTTCCCAGAAGTGTGTATTTTTATTGATATGGTGATGGGAGAAATGACCAATGTTAGGGATTGGTGCTCAGTGCTCGGCCACTCTCTCTCTCTCTCCTCTCCTTCCGTGTGCTGTGCTATGTGGGTCCGTGATCTCCGTTTGTGGTGGGGCTGGCGGTCACACACTGCTGTCTACGAAAGATTATGGTTAGCCAAGCTTTTGCAGACATTTCTCACCTCTGTGCGCATCTCCCAGGCTTATGAAGCTGGTGCCTGATGGGGTGCAGGTGTGGCCGCTCAGCCCATGATGAATGCGCCGCGTTTCCCAAAAATGTAGGCTACTGAACTCGTAGAATGCGAGAGGCTACTACATGCTACTTGAGTCGCTGTCCATTCGCAAAGTGCTGAACTAGGCTATACTAACCTTATATGGAATCGTATTCTGAACGTTTAACCTAACAATCGTCATCTGTTGTGTATCCTCCAGTAGATCTGCTCTGATGCCGAATCTGGTACCAAATGGATTAAAATTCTTAAAAAGGTGTGCAAATTATTATACATATTTGTGACAATGCAACAATGACCTGATTAGTCAAGCGACAGTTCTGTCAGCTGTCCTGAAATGCAAGTGAGTCTTGTATCACAGCGTGCAGGTCACTGGTGCGTTGATGAGAAGCATGCTCTGAGAGAGTTCATGGATTCAAATGACTGATTTAATCTTAGACGTTGTGTGGATTTATTTTATTATTCAAACCTACAAGCTATGTTGAATAAATGCAGGAATTTCCCTCATTCTAAACTTGAAAGCTGCAAGATTTATTAAAACCATGTGACACATAGTCCCCCTCAGAAAAGTTTTTAGGCCTGGAAATTGTTGTTTTAAAATGCATGGCATTTCCATGTTATTCATGACCTTACAAACCCTATAAAAGCAACTGATGCACGCTCTTAATCACTTAAACTGGTCCACCAATATGATTGCGCGAGTGCTCCGTTACCTCTTCCTTCTGTAAAAGGGTGCCTGATCAATTGCACCGCTTTGTTCCGGTACCTCACAATTAACCTACATGGTTACAATTTAATTTAAGACCAATGATCTGGCTGTTGCAGGTGAAGGGGCCACATCTAGCATTCCAGGTCCCAGTGAAATACAGACCACTGAAACCAGGGATACTCAGCTTGGGGGGTGCAAAACTCAGTCTCGCCTAGGGCAACCAAAGGGCTAGAGCCGGCCCTGCGCACACCCCTTATTTGGATATTAGAAGCGTATTATTGTGTTATTTGTAAGCAAAGTTAAATAGATGGGTCTTTAATCTAGATTTGCAAGAGTGTGTCTGCTTCCTGAATAGTGTTAGGTAGGTTATACCAGAGTTTAGGTTCTAAATAGGAAAAGGATCTTCCTCCCGCTGTTGACTTTGATATTCTAGGTATTATCAAGTTGCCAGAGTTTTGAGAACGCAGTGGATGTGGAGGACTATAATGTAACAAGAACTCGTTCAAATACTGAAGTGTTAAACCATTGCATTTTCAAATTGGTGTGTTTCGCCAGGCTGCGAAGAAATATAGATCGGAGTATCATCAGCATTACCGTGAAAGCTAAAACCGTGTTTTCTGATGATATCTCCCAAGGATAACATGTAAAGCATGAAGAGTAACGGCTCTGACCCTTGAGGTACTCCATACTGCACTTGTGATCGATATAATACCTCCATGATGGTGGTCATATTAGTATAATTTAAACCATGCTAATGCACTTCCTTTAATGCCAACAAAGTTTTCTATTCTATGCAAAAGAATGTTGTGGTGGTCATTAGTGTTGAAGGCAATGCTAAGATCCAATAGCACTGATAGAGAGATCCACAACCACGATCAGATGATAAGAGTAGGTAATTTGTAACTCTAAGGAGATCTCAGTACTATGATACGGTCTTAATCCTGACTGGAAATCCTCACAGATACCATTTTTCTCTAAGGAGGAATATAATAGTGAGGATATTACCGTTTCTAGTATCTTGGATAGAAAAGGGAGATTCGAGATCGGTCTGTAATTAACTGGTTCTTTGTGGTCAAGTTGTGGATTTTTGATGACAGGCTTAATAACAGCCAGTTTGAAGGTGTTGGGGACATATCATAATGACAATGAGGAATTAATAATAGTCAGAAGAGGATCTATGATTTCTGGAAGCATCTCTTTTTGGAGCTTAGATGGGTTTTGATTGGTTTAGTTCAGGGTTCCTCAAATCTTACCCTGGAGGGCCAATGCACTGCAGAGTTTAGCTCCAACCCTGATCAAACTCACTTACCTGTGATTTTCTTACGATCCAGAAGACATTGATTAGCATGCTCAGGCGTGTTTGATTTGGATCAGAGCTAAACTCTGCAGGAAAGTGGATCTCGTGGGCAAGATTTGAGAATGCCTGGTTTAGATGATTTAACAAGTTTATACAATTCTTCCTCTCCTATAATAAAGAATGAGAATGAGTTCCTCGGGGGATCTATAGTGCACTTTCTGATGTGATACTGTAGCTGGCGGCTGCATGGTTACAATTTTATCACTAATAGTATCAATCTCACAAGTAAAGTAGTTCATAAAGTCATTACTGTTGATGCTTTATGTTTTGTAAATTTAGCCACTGTATTGAATAAACACATGAGGTTTTGATTGGTTTCTTTAAAAGGAAATAAAAGTAATCAGATTTAGCAGTTATTAAAGCTTTTCTGTAGGATGGGTTACTTTCCCACCAAATACCTCTAGTTTTATTTTCCTCCAGCTGTGCACTTTTTTTGCGGGCTGCTCTATTTAGAGTACGAATGAGCTTATTATACCACGGTGTGAGACTGTTTTCCTTAATCTTCCTTAAGAGTAAATGATAGAAAAGAGAGAGTGCACATAAACACAACAGGTTTTCTTCGCTGTTGGTACAAAGGTAAAGTTTACTTGATCAAGCTTTTAAAACACTCCCATCACGCTGTGTTACATGTATCTTAAAATTACTTAGTGAACAACAGACACAAACAGTCAAACATTATTCTCAAATGTTTATCCCAGGGAGTCAAATAGCATAGCATGATTGCATCATGAAACACACACTGGCAATCAAGCTATGAATAATGAGGCTTTGATAAATAGATTGAGGAACACGCTAAAAAATATATTCTTTATCCATTTATTTATTTCCCTTTTAATAACTGCAGTTTTTAGTTGTACGATTTCAGATGTTAACTTTAAGTTCAATTACTGCTGTTTAGCAATGGAGAGGTGGACTTGAGTTACAGCCTCCTCTGCATTCATTCAATCAGTCGCTCTTCACACACACACATCTTGACTCAGAAGCTACTCAACTTTCATCAGCAGCAAAAGAAAATATTAAGTAACTTGGTATATGCTCACAATTTAAATTAAACTGCCCGCATTCTCCACCAATATTATGTTAGGGAAACAGGTTGATTTAGCTCATAGGGGATCATTTAATAGGGAATTTGGGCAGAATCACTATTTTACGGCTGATCACGGAGTCTGCCAGCAATTTACTGAACACACCGTTTAATATAAACTCTGCAATGGATATTAAAATCCAAAATATATTGAAAATACTATTAATTAGCACACTAACCAGATTGGCAGTTTAAGACATTAACTTGAAAGCATAAAACACAAGATACTTGTCTTTTTAATATAAATAAGGCTTTATTGGATAAATCGCATACATATAAACTAACCCAACACATAAACACACATCTTCACAAAAGAGGCAGTAAGATAGAAAGTTCGGAAAGAATAGAAAGTAAGGAAAGAGTTTAATAGAATGAAAATGTGAAATCCCAAGTTCAAAGCAATACATAAAATTGCATAGACATGAACAACCATCTGTCACTTAATTAACCCTCCCATTAAGTTCATCAATGAGGTTAAACTTTATATTAAATGCACCAGTTCAGCTCAGAATCTGGAGGCAAGTTACTTGCGTTGCTTGTGTAAAGGAGTCCCTTTGTTGTCGTTGAAAAGGGGGTTTCCCGAGGTTGCTGATTGGCTGGAAGTTCAGTATTCATTGATGTGTCGTCTTGGGTGGTTGAAATTTTAGACGGGCACTCAAGGACTTGACACCTCCCAAATGGTGTCTTTACAAATCAGATATTGTGTTTGCTTGGGGTGTTCCTATTCATAAAACAATGTGATCTTATCAGTTGCATGGTCTAAATTGTCCCGCTCAGTCAATCCAAAGAGCAATATGATCATAATTACTATCATGGATTTACATGTGATGTTCATGCTGTGCATCTCTTTGACCATCAGTCTTGATTACTTGCCCCAAATTTGATAGCAATAAAGCAAATTTGATAATCTCCTTGATAATAATCTGTTTTGGAATTGTTAATAATTGTTATTTTGTTCTAAAGTTGAAAGCTGTTCATGCTGCTAGTTAGTGGACTTGCTTCAGACTTGTGGTGCTAGGATTTGATTTACAACATCCTGTGTCTTGAGCCTTTCTGTAGAATTCGGCTCCTCATGTTTCAACAATGCTCCTGATCAAATCTTTAATTTGTCTGGTTCGCTCTGAAACCCTACAAAGGTAAACCATTATTGTTGTATTTATATATATATATATATATATATATATATATATATTTTAGATTGTCATATTATCGTACAGTAGAATTTTCATCAATAAATGACAGTTTTGACTCTCATGGTATGTGTTTGAAAGAGTGTGCAATGCCTGCTAATTACGTTGATTTTTTTCTTATCACTTATATTGGCCACTTTTTGCAATTAGTGATCTTAGTATTAACACATTTCGGGAGGAGCACCCGCAGGTTATTAACACGGCCAATTCATCCTCAGTAATCACATCCATATATCCAATCAGCGCAAGAGAGAACACCTATAAATAATCAAAGCAGTCCTACCTTCCTTATTTCTACTCTTTCAGCATTCGGTTCGGTTCGCTTCGTTTGCCATCTTATCAGAGACCCAAATCTATACCGGGGATTTTTTCAGATCAGCCGCAATTTGCCGGCCCCATGATCACTCCTACCCTGCCAGACACTACCACTTAGCACCAGGCTTCAACGCACCCACTGCTCTCTTCGACCAGCCACACACTGTGGCCAATAGACTCACCTTGCTCGACAACACCAATTTCCTGCATAAGACCCATCTCTCCTCAAGCGCTAGGTCCCAGCAGCAACAGGCCTTCAATGAGCCTGAGCCGCTCCCCAGATCTCACCGCAGCAAAGCCTCACTCACTTCCCGCTGTGGCTCAGCCTTTCACAGAGCCCAGATTGAGGCTGCCTCTGCTAGCGTTTCAGGCCATGTGTTGAAAATTAATAAATTTTCAGGTGAATTCACTAAATGCATGTTTTCGCGGTTTAAGTTTGTTAAACAACGTTATGACCTAATTATGTGTCTTTAGACACAGAATCAGCTCCATAATGTTATGTGAAAGTTAAAAGAAAGAAAGAAATGTTAAAAAGGAGAAAGTTAAATGTGGGGTGGATAGAGCAAGCTTGCTTTGCTCTGCCTTCCCATTTTATATGCTGCACATGTGTGGGCACTGTTTTTCTTTCTACCACAACAAAGACTTGGTACTGACTAGGAAACATAACCAAATTTTATATCAATATTTTTTCAAAATGTCTGCTGATTGTGAACTAAATTATTTTAGCTGTGGAATGGCACATTTTGTGTAGGATAACATGAACCTTTTTCGTTAGACTCTACTTATCATTCCACATAGTTTCTAGATGTCATGCAACTGGACAACATGAGTCACCATAAAGTTTAGTGTAACACTGCTGTATGAACCTCTTTTTTTTCCCTTCTTTCTTTCTTTCTTTCTTTCTTTCTTTCTTTCTTTCTTTCTTTCTTTCTTTCTTTCTTTCTTTCTTTCTTTCTTTCTTCAAAATCTAATAGATTGATTTGTTTAGAATATTAGGCCTAGGCATTGGGCATTTGAGAGAGCCAATTAGAAAAGTTTAGTCAATTTTTTTTTTATGTTATTGCTCATGAGCAACTTTGAGAAGAGGATTGGAGATCTCTGCATAATCTAGGATCCATGGCCATCAACATTTCCATCTTGTTATCCCCAGGGATGACAGTATATGTGATTTCATGATTTTGGATCTTTGGAACAATTTTTTATTCATTCAAAAATACCTTTAAACAAAATGGAGTGGACTTCCGGCTTAACGATTTATAGAGTAGGACGCAACTTTCGGAGCTCCTGCACTTAGCGTTAAATTACGTTTATTGGCACATTTTCGCGTTATTTTTCTTGGTGTGTGCTCTATCTAACACTTCTTCTTTAACTATTGCTGAGTAAAATGGCTAAACCCAAATCTAGCAATGCTCCATCTGCTGCGCTTCAGCGGCCTGCTGCACACGCTTCATCCCTGCCTGGTAGTGATTCCCCCTCCCCTTGCGACAGTGCTGTAATGCCCGCTGCCCCACCCGATTTCAAGGAGGAGCTGCTCTCATCACTTCGTATAGACATGGCTGCTATTTTCAAAACCGAGCTCCAGGCTGCCCTAAGCGAACATTTTAAATCTATCAAGACGTAGCTGCAGGCAGTTAAATCCGAATTGACTGGTTCTATAACAAACATCCAGGTTAAATTGAGCGCCCTGGAGAGCACTGTAGTTGAAATGGAAACAACAAAGAATAAAGGTCAGTAATATGGCTATACATATCTTCCCTGACCATACCACGAAGACTGCCCATGCCCGTGCTGCCTTCAATGACATTCGCCGCCAGCTCCGTGAGATAACGTTGACTGGGTTACGGTATGGCCGTCTTTACCCGGCTCACCTCCGTATTACATATGACGGTACCGAGAGAGTGTTCGAATCACCGGAGGACGCCAGAGCATACATTAAGACATTAACCCTCTGGAGTCTACACATACAGGAATGCTACTGTAATGGAAATCACAACATGGGCTCAGGAATACTTCCAGAAAACATTGTCGGTGAACACAATCCACCGTGCCATTCGCCATTGCTGGCTTAAACTCTATAGGTCAAAAAAGAAGCCATATCTAAACATGATCCAGAAGAGCAGGTGTTTTCTCTGGGCCAAGGCTCATTTAAAATGGACTGTGTCAAAGTAGAAAACTGTTCTGTGGTCAGATGAATAAAAATTTGAAGTTCTTTTTGGAAAACTGGGATTCCATGTCATCCGGACTAAAGAGGACAAGGACAACCCAAGTTGTTTTCAGCACTCAGTTCAGAAGCCTGCATCTCTGATGGTATGGGGTTGCATGAGTGTGTGTGGCATGGACAGCTTACACATCTGGAAAGATGAGCACCATCAATGCTGAAAGGTATATCCAAGTTCTAGAACAACATATCCAGATGTCGTCTCTTTCAGGAAAGACCTTGCATTTTCCAACATGACAATGCCAGACCACATACTGCATCATTTACAACATCATGGCTGTGTAGAAGAAGGATCCGGGTACTGAAATGGCCAGCCTGCAGTCCAGATCTTTAAAGAGGAAGATGTGACAAAGAAGACCTAATACAGTTGAGCAATTAGAAGCCTGTATTAGACAAGAATGGGACAACATTCCTGTTCCTAAACTTGACCAACTTGTCTCCTCAGTCCCCAGACGTTTGTAGACTGTTATAAAAAGAAGAGGGGATGCGACACAGTGGTAAATATGGCCTTGTCCCAACTTTTTTTGAGATGTGTTGATGCCATGAAATTTAAAATCAACTTATTTTTCCCTTAAATTGATACCTTTTCTCAATTTAAACATTTGATATGTCATCTATGTTGTATTCTCTTTTTATTCACAATGTCACAATTTTTTTTGGAATCGGGTTTTATATTTAGGCCTAATACGACATTCTGTTTAAATGGTTAATAAAAATGATTTGTGATAGAATATGACACTGATAGAATAATTTCTAGTGAGTGCAGGTTTGGAGTAAATTAATTTCATTTTTTCAGATTTCAAAATTAAATAAAAAAAGATGTGGATGAAACCCTGATTTTATGCTTCACAAAAACTACAGTTTTCTTTAGGCTATTCATTTATTTTAGGTGAGAATTAAGAATAAAAACATTCTGCTGGCAGAATTTGGAAGAATACAAATCATTAAAGCACAAAGATCTGCATTTATCTTAAAGTAATTAGTTATTTTCCTACATAGCTGCTAAATATAATTTTTCACTTGCTGCCTTTCCAACCTAAGAAAATAGGCAGCAGAATTCTGCTCACTTGTCGCCAATTCAGACGAGATCTGATAAAGCCATGGATTTACAGTAGGCCTACTAAATGTATAGTTACTTCAACCCTGATACTACATCAATAATTTGATAACTGAAGAACGGCACACAGCAGTAGATAAGCTGATCCTAGGTTTAGCCATAACACAAGGAATAAATTAATTTGTTTTATTTGTACAGATTGCAATGTAATTTTAAAATAATGTAAATATTTAACTTTGTAGTTCTGTGCATACAGTATTTGTTTACATGTGCACTAGAACTGTTTGTGTGTATTGCTACTAGAACTTACATTTCAAAGTACATCTGTGCAATAAAGGTGTTCTATTCTATAAATTCAGTATAATAAAAGGATGTAATATATTTAACTGATACAGTAATTGTAAAATACTATAACAAACATTATTACAGTATGTCAACCATTACCTTTTTAATTACATTGTCACCTTTATTATTATTTTTTTTTTCTGCAAAGCTAAATTTATATTACATGCAGTACATGTATCTTCAAGAAACATCTAACGCATCTCTTTCATCTTTGACCCTTGAACTCTAGCACTATATATTCTAATTATATTTTATCTAATTTTTATTTATTTATTCTAACTGCTAGTTTTTCATCCAACACTAGCTTTCTGTATTCTTTTTCAATTATTTCTATTTTTTTTTTATTGTATTGTATGTGTGTATGTAGATAGATATATATAGATAGATTGATAGATAGAGAGATAGATGGATAGATAGATAGTATTTAATAATTAATGATCTACTTAAAATGCCCCACATACCAAAACAAGTGGTTAGCGTGATTTCAAAGGACATTTAAACCATCTCTGATTGGTTTGTTATATTATATTAACCAATATAATATATTATAGCGTGTTGTATTGTTATTGGACATACTGTAACTATGCCTGTGATCCTTAAAAAAACGTGTTCTTTATCCCCGCGAGGAATATGCGGAAGTAAGTGCAATTCCTTTGAAACTATCCACTGCGCATGCGCAAAGCAAGCAGGACGGCACCGTGGGAAATAGTTAGACCTACTACAACAAATAAAGAACAATTGAGAAAACTTAAATTTGATCCATTATTTTGTTTTGGTTTCCTTGTTTATTATATTTCTCGATTTATATTTTTTCGAGCTGAAAGCAATGAAACAAACGTCAGTTTTTCTTATTTGGTTCATACAGAAAAACAGAAAAACAAAATATTGATTCGTTATTTCGTTTTTGGTTTGCCAGATTAAATGGAATAATTGAATGATCGGATGATACACGGACCGGATCAATATTTTGTTTTGAAAATATTTTGTAGTTACCCAACACACGATGGGTAACTCGCGAAGCAAAGTTCCTCCGTGTTTTTTCAGCATTATATCTTAGAAAATACGAGGTTTGAGAAGTAAAAGGCGGGGCAACATTTAAAATATTTCAAAGTTAAAGTTCATAAGAGAACAAGGGAATATTGTTGCGCTCAGATGAAAGCTAGTTGTAAGTCCAGGTGCGTGAAAACCAGTGAAATGTAGAAGAGACTGTAGATGGTTAGCACTCTGAAAGACTAGACAAAGTCCTAGACTAGACTTTGTCTAGTCTTTCAGAGTGCGAACCATCTACAGTCTCTTCTAAAGTTAAAGTTCATGCAAACAGATTTTAATAGACAAGTTTCAGTCAAATATTTATGTTTTATGCCTATAACAAAACCCAGTGTTAAAACAGAGCGCAAACAATTATATCTGGAACATTATATACTGTAGACTAACCAATATGCGCTCACTTCCGCGTATTCATCGCGGGGATAAAGAACACGTTTTTGTTTAACGATCACAGCCATAGTTACAGTACAATCACAATAGTACAACACGCTATAATAAAAATCAGAGATGGTTTAAATGTCCTTTGAAATCACGCTAACCACTTGTTTTGGTATGTGGGGCATTTTAATTATTAAATACTATCTATCTATCTATCTATCTATCTATATATATATATATATATATATATATATATATATATATATATATACACACACACACACACACACACAACACACATCCATAAAAACATACACACATACAATACAAAAAAATAAATAAAATAAAATAGAAAGATTTGAAAAAGAATACAGAAAGCTAGTGTTGGATGAAAAACTAGCAGTTAGAATAAATAAATAAAAATTAGATAAAATATAATTAGAATAGACAGTGCTAGAGTTCGAGGGTCAAAGATGAAAGAGATGTCTTTTTAGATGTTTCTTGAAGATGCATGTACTGCATGTAATATATATATATTTAGCTTTGCAATATAACAATTTTAAAGGTAACAATGTAATTCAAAAGGCAATGGTTGACATACTGTAATAATGTTTGTAATAGTATTCTACCTGACAATTACTGTATCAGTGAAATATATTACACCCTTTCATTATACTGAATTTATAGAATAGAACACCTTTATTGCACAGATGTACTCTGAAATTTAAGTTCTAACAGCAATACACACTTACAAACTGTTCTAGTGCACATGTAAACAAATACTGTATGCATAGAACTACGAAATTAAATATTTAAATTATTTTACAGTTACATTGCAATCTGTACAAATAAAACAAATTAATTTATTCCTTGTGTTACGTCTAAACCTAGCATCAGCTTATCTACTGCTGTGTGCCGTTCTTCAGTTATCAAATTATTGATGTAGTATCAGGGTTGAAGTAACTATACACTTAGGCCTACTGTAAATCCATGGCTTTATCAGATCTCATCTGAATTGGCAACAATTATTACTATTACTATTATATCCCATGCCCTCGGCCAGGGACCAGAACACCTGTGCCATGGCACCCAACTCATTGCCCTCTTGGCGGAGGGTGGTCATCCTTCCTCCAGACTTTAGGACCTTGGATTCCAAATGAAATACAAAACTTACTCTCATCTGAAAAGAGGACTTTGGACCACTGGGCAACAGTACAGTTCTTGTTCTCCTTAGCCCAGGTAAGACACCTCAGGAGTGGCTTAACAAGAGGAATACGACAACTGTATCCAAATTCCTTGATACTGTGTGGTGGCTCTTGATGCCTTGGCTTGTTCAATGCGGAGTCAGTTCATGTCAGCTATCTGCAATCCTCCTCTTCTGAAGATACAGTGCAACAGTTTGTCAAGTCTTAGCAGATATGTAGACAGCTTTTCTCCTTCACTTTGAAACGTGTCTGAATTTAACTAGGATATCAGATAAACTTTCAGTTGTTCCAAAAGCTGTTTATAGTCATTTTCAGTAGCGTTGGGATTTTGTGCTCTCAGGAATCTTATTATGTCAGCAGCAGAACCTTTAAGACTCTCCACTATTCATTGTTTCTTTATACTATTACTGCGTTGCCATTCTTCCAACGTGTGTTTGCTCTGCCCAGGCGTCATAATCCTCTTCGCCACTAGGTTTCGGTCGCGCACCAGAAAACATTCTTTGAGCATCAGCAGGCATGGCATTGTATTTCTCAACAAGTAAACTAATGGCATTATGCATTCATTATAATTCCTTAAGAATACCTTTATAATATATTATAAATACGGGCTTCATAGAAAGTGTTTACAGACAGTTGTCATTTCACATTTAAACAGTGGTGGACACAAAAAGTGTACAAAAAGTACACAAATCCAGTACTTGAAGGGGGGGTGAAATGCTATTTCATGCATACTGAGTTTTTTTACACTGTTAAAGAGTTGGATTCCCATGCTAAACATGGACAAAGTTTCAAAAATTAAGTTGTACGTTTGAAGGAGTATTTCTGTTCCAAAAGTACTCCTTCCGGTTTGTCACAAGTTTCGGAACGTTTTTTTCGAGTATGGCTCTGTGTGACGTTAGATGGAGCGGAATTTCCTTATATGGGTCCTGAGGGCACGTTTGCCGGAAGAGCGCGCGCTCCCGTATAGCAGAGCAGAGAGAGGCTGTGCACAGACAATCACTGATCAGAGCGAGAGCGTCGCGAAATGTCACAAAAGGAGTGTGTTTTTGGTTGCCAGGGCAAGACAACCCTGCACAGATTACCAAAGAAAAAACAGCATTAAGGGACCAGTGGATGGAGTTTATTTTTACAGAGCATCAACGGAGTTGTGCAAGTGTTTGTGTTTGTTCCCGGCATTTCTAAAATGCTTGTTTTACAAACAAAGCCCAGTTTGACGACGGATTTGCGTATCGTTTATTTCTTAAGGATGATGCAATCCCAACGAAAAAGGGTCACGATCGTGTGTTGGAACCACAGGCGGTGAGTAAAACTGCTTAAAATATCTCTGCCTCCTTGTTAGTACGTCCGCCTCCCATCGGAGACCCGGGTTTGAGCCCCGCTCGGAGCGAGTCCTTGCTGCTGCTGCTCTCGTTCAGTTTCAGCCTTCACAGCTGTCACAGCTTCCAAATGCTCTCAACGCAACTGGCGCTCGTGATTCTTTAGCTCCGCCCACACGTCACGCCTCCAGGCGGTCGTGTTTTTCCGGGAAAAATCGGTACAGATTATCTTTCTCTTATGAATATAATAAAACTAAATACTTGTTGGAGTTATGAAGGATGCAGTACTACTTTATAGGTACTCAAGATTAACATGATATTGAGTGAAAACGAGCATTTCACCCCCCCTTTGAGTTAGAATACAGATAAATATTATAAAATATTACTCCAGTAAAAGTAAAAGTACTCCTTTTTAATTTTTTTAATGTACTTAAGTAAAAAAGTACTGAATGATAGATTTAGCAATTTTATATAGGCTACTTAATTTAATTTTATATTAGCACATGTGTTTTATAATCCAAGTACTGCTCAAAATACTGGTGATTTCCCCAAAATAACCACTATATGGAGTCAAGATATATTTTAGTTGTTGATATGGACTACGTTGACTAGAGTAATGTTCACTGTGAAGCTTACACTGTGATGTACCTGAGAGAAAACAGTTGACCATCTGATTTTACCCAAGAAAAAAGTGTTTTAAAAGTTTGTTGTTTTGCAGAACATCATAGTTGTATATTACATGAGAATAAGGCCAGAAGTTAGGAAGAACATTTTAAGGAAAATATAATGATTTTCTCATAATGAGTCTCATTCATGAAACATTCGTAAATATGCGAGTGATTTGTGCGAAAAGAGACCTTCCCGGAAAATCTTCTCCTGATTCACAAATATTTCGTAAATGTCAGATGTGATAGTTAAATGTGTGTGTGTGTGTGTTAATGAATTCCAATCAGTTGTAAATGGGACGCGCTTGCACGCTCATTCTTAATTACCATAAATTCCGCCCATTAAATACGACTGACAACTATATATGGGCATCATATTATGACACCAAACAAAGGATTTCAACATGTCTTCTCAAAAGCGAATGAAAAAGAAAAAAAATATCAGATGCAGAAGTTTTATTATCAGAAGTTCATTCAAAATGCCACATTTTATTCAAGTGTATTGCCGTATCAGGTCATAAAAACAAAGCTTGGCAGCATATTACAGATGCTGTTAATGGAGTTTCATCTGGTAATTTTTTTTGGGGGGGGGGGCAGCTGACATGGTAAAAAAAAAAAAAAAAAAAATATATATATATATATATATATATATATATATATATATATATATATATATATATATATATATATATATATATAGTTTTACAGGAAATACATAAAGCATTTTACTTTCTTGTAAAGACAGACAAATGCCAACTGTGTCCGCCCATGAGACCACTGAAGCAGCAACAGAATCTGTTCATCTAACGGCCCCTGAACCGGTATATCCAGCAGCATCCTGTAGTGTTGCCAATGCACAGAAGACGGCTTTAAGTCAGGAAGTGCTGGATGAGTAAGACAAAATTTGTCAAGCTGTGCTAGCAATAGATCGTACATTAAAATAAATAAAATGTAAGACCACGAGAAATGTGATGCTATTTAAAATAAGAAATTAAGTTTACTGAAACAATTTTGTGTGCTTGCTTTTTAATGCATACATACTGTACTCTTAGAAATGTAGAATTAGTTCCTGTCGCTTTGCAATTGCAGCAAGAGTTATGTCTATGTGTCGGATAGGCAACCTTGGAGGCACCATACCATAATCAGGCCTTATTATATCCTCTGGGTCTGGCAGACCATGTTCCATGGCAATGTTGTGTAGAATGGAGCAGGCCACTATTATTTTACAAACCTTTTTTTGGTATGTATAACAGTGTATCATCTGTTGTGTCCAAACACTGCCAGCTCCCCAAGATACTGTTTGTGCATTCAATAACTGACCGAGATTTTTTGTGTGCTTCATTGTATGCCATCTCCTACCGGCTTTGGGGATTTCTCAGTGGGGTCATAATCCATGGTGTCAGGGGATAACCATTGTAATATGAGTGTAGGGGAGGGAAAGTGTTAAATATGTCAAATGTTGTGAATAAATAAAATTGTACATACCAATTAGCCATCCGTCTGTAACTGCATCACTGTCCAAATGTCTAGCAACTGAGCTGCTCCGAAAAAATGAAACTATCATGACCACCCGGCCAGTGGGCACCACTTCATTAAGTAGTGTACATTTAGCATCACAAATTAGTTGTGCATTGATGGAATGATAGTTTTTCCTATTCAGAAATGGAAATGCATCATATGTCAATGTGTGTGCAATCAATTGCTCCTATTACATTTGGCAGGTTTGCATAGCAAATAATCTTTGCTTCAACTCCAACTGATGGACAAGGTTATAGGGGAATTTTATATATCGGGGCATTAGCCCTATTATGCGACTCATCAATGACTGAGATATTCCTAACCTGTCTGCAATCTCCCGCTGGAATGTTCCTGTTGCCAAAAAAACATGCACGGACAACACCTGCAAGTGTGCTGGAATGCTGTGGGATCTTCTAGTTTGCCTTCTAAGATTGGCCTCCAATATATTGCATAAATGCAAAGGAACTGGTCTGGGTAGCCTGAAACAACTAATTAACCAGTCATCATTCTCGGCAAGTAAGTCTGCGCGGTCTCTGAAAATACACCTTTTGTGCAGAGCTCTATCTGCCGAATCTAGCAAAAGCACTATATCAGCCATCGTAAATGTTTCTTGTTATGCCTGATTTTGGCCATGTCATAGGGAAGAATTTCCATAACAATTAAGGGGCTATTAGTTTGCCCAGCACTATTGAAAGCAATTAATTATTTGATTAAAGTGTTTCGTTTTGCAGATGCTATTACTGGCTCTCATAATAAAAGTAAAAAGAAAAACCGTATGTAATTACTATATATACATTTTTTTTTAAAATTCTGTGTAAATATGTACCCGATAAAGGTGAATTAAAATGCATTCTTATTAATGAGCAAAACGTTCGGATGTTAAATGCACTATTTACGCATCACTGGGAGCAGGTGTAGATTTATTTCATATCAACTGACATTTGGAAAATACGAACATTTTAATGAATCTGAAAATTCATGTCAGAACTACTTTACATACGATTTACACACAAATTCGTTCTGCTCGTGTTTCATGAATGAGACCCACTGATTTTTTCTTTCTTAAACCTTATCTGTGGTGTAAAAGCACCCCTGGCCAAATGCCCCCAGAGGACATCACTTCCCACTTTGATAAGTACTGTAGTTACCATGTTCTGAACATCACATCCTTTCTTTTTCCCTCAGATGTTATCTATCTAGATGGTTGAATAAAAATATTTGGACTATTTAAAAAAAATACCTCAACTTAGCACCAGCAAGCTTGTTAGCTAGACAGTTAGCATCAGCTAACAATATTACTTATTTACATTATGGCTATGAATAAACATTCATTTCGGTCTACTCGGCTAGTTAATCCAAACAATATAAAAATGTATACTGTTGATAAACATCCAGGTAGATGCTGCACACTGGTGGTGGATGAGGAGATACCCCCTGACTATGTAAGCGCTTTGAGTGTCTAGAAAAGCGCTATATAAATGTAAGGAATTATTATTATTACCTCTCATTCCATCCTGATGATCCGACGGTAGCTTTTCGCATCTCAGCTTGTCTAACAGACATTTCTTCCTGGATGATGGACCATAACCTTCAACTCAACCTTGCCAAGACCTTGCCAACTGCTTGCGATTCCAGCAAACCCATCATTGTGTGTGTGTGTGTATGTGTAAAGACCTCTAACACTAACTTGCTCTATTCTTTTTTTTATTCTATCTGTTTTCTTTTTATTTATTACATTATTTATAATCCCATGCTACATGTACTGTGTTAACCTAACAGAGACTTGTCATATGGCGCTTTTCCACTGCATGGTACGGCTCGGCTCGGTACGGTTCGACTCGGCGCGGAACGGTTCAGCTCGCTTCGCTTTTCCACTGCTTGGTACGACTCGACTTGGTACGGCATGGTTCGGTTCGCTTTAGCTCGTTTGCTTTGCCACTGCAGTTAGTACCACTTCAAAGTGGGTGGGACTGATCGTTAATAGTTGCCACCTCTACTGTCATGACATCATCCTAAACGCGCCATATTTCAAACGCACAACACAGAAACCATGGAGCCTATCGAGGGGATGGTGTTCTTGATTCTCGGCATGTGGATGTTTTTAACTTCAAGATGGAGAAATGTGTTTAAAATGAGGCTGATGGCAGCAAAACAAATTACTGCAAAAAAAACAAATGACATCACTCGATTTGCCCGATGGCGCACGAGGGTAAGCTAATCTTGTTTAGGGTCTCAATCGCTATATTGTCACAAAGCATATCATGGATTTAGCTGACAATTTTAGGTATTAAAATGTGTACTCTGTGTATTTCAGATGTATCATATTTTGCAAAGTCGCCGTCACAGACCATCTGTTTGGACATCTGGTTAACAGAACTTCTGAGTGGTGGGGTGTGATTGTTCCTGGCTTTACAAACACGCAGTGGTTGGAGAACTTTAGAATGTCGGAACAAACGTTTATTTACTTGTGCAACAAACTGCGTCCTGCGATGGAGAGACGGGACACAAACTTCCGCCTGTGTGTACCTCTAAAGAAGAGAGTAGCCATTGCACTGTGGAAGCTTGCTACCGGCTCTGAGTACAGAAGTGTTGGACATCTTTTTGGAGCAAGCAATTCAACTGTGTGTCTGTTTTTTTTATTTTTTTTATTGCATTTTTAACATAACATAACAAAACAAAGCAGTACAATGAAAACACATTAACTAATTCCGTTAATCTACTGTAACAATATATAATAAGAATAAAATTAAAATAAAAAAAGCAGCCCTAGTGGATGTTAGAAAAAAAATACGGAAACATGTTATGCATAGGTGTGGATACTGTATGCCTGTGTGTATGTATGAAGTGATAGCTGCAAGGGCAAAAGTGAAAAGAAAGAATATATAAATTTACATAACGAAAGTAGTGAGGTATATTTCACGAGTTCACCCTTACATCTAATCTGAAGGCAAATAGTAGGCATATTTTGGCGTGCTGTCCTGGGGGAGGGGTCCGGGCCCGGAGCATAGCTCGAACCCAAATAACTCCCCCTATCCCTAATTTGGGATAAATAGATTAGAAGTGAGGAGTTGGGGTGGAGGAGGGATGCCGAAAAACTGTCGTGGGACAGGAGGTAGGAAGACTGGATATATATACGCTTGCGTGCTATTTAAGATGATTAGCTAAACAAGATTCATCTGTGCCAAATTGGATGATTATCTGATCGTGCTTCTCCCGAACTTTGTTAATAAAACCACATATCTGGTAATGTACATTTGGCTTGTAATTATTTTTGTGTGGTATTAAGAAATGTCAAAAATTGGGACCAGGTGTCTTCAAAGGCTGATGATTGCTTCCTTCTGTGTGCATTTTGTTTTTCCATTGAAATGTATTCTGAGATTAAATTTGTCCAGTGTTTGATGTGGCAAGAATTTTTTGATTTCCAGTTTTGGAGAACTACTTTCTTAGCGACAGCTAGAGAGATGAGCAATGGATTCCTGTATTTTTGTGGGATATGGATTTCGGAAAAGTGGCCTATGAGACAAAGTGTTGGTGATAATGGGATTCTGTGGCTCAGGATAGTGGACAGTGTCTCATTGACTGTAATCCAAAAAGAGTGAACTGGTTGGCAATGCCACATGGCGTGCAAATAGTCGTCTGTGCTACCTAAAGTGCATTGTGAACAGATATCGGTGTTGTGTAGGCCCATTTTGAACATTTTACCTTGGGTGATGTGAGTTCTATGAATAACTTTATATTGTATATTGTAAGCTGCAGGTTTTTGTTATCTGTCATGGAAAATGTATTCTTACAGGTTTGTTCCCAGTACTCAGGGTTGGAAGAGACGGCCAGGTCGGTTTCCCACTTGGTTGTTGGGAGTATTATTGTTGTGTTTTAGTTGGAAATCAATCTATATAGTTGGGAGGTTAACTTTTTTTGAAGTTATTCATTTTCAAAATTTCTTCTATAAGCTGGGAAGGTTGTAATGTATTGTTGGTAAGTGTGGTTTTATCTTTAATTTGAAGTCTAAGTTGTTGATATTGAAGGAATTGTTCTCCCCAACCCCATATTTCTGTGTGAGTGTGTTAAATGACATGAAATGTTGGTTCTCAAATAAGTGGTGAAGATGTGTGATTCCTTTTTGTGCCCATGTGGGGAAATAAAGAGGTTTATTCTGTATCATGAATTCTGGGTTGTGCCAGAGTGGGGTGAACCTGTTTAATTCTAGTGATGATTTTGTGATTTGGTTCGTTTTCCACCAGGCTGTCAGAGTTCAATGGATGGTAATGTGTTGGCAGAGTTTGGATTTCTTGATTGATTGTGAGAGGAAGGGGATATTTGTACATTGGTTTTGTTCCAGTTCTAGCCAAGGGTAATTACTGATTATTGAATTATTGTGTATATTGATCCATTCAACTATGTTGAAGGAGGAGGGTGAACCACCGGATCAGTCTGAGGCTGAAGAAGTGTCTTCTGAGGGGATGTCTGATTCAGTTGCTGGGATGCTGCAAACGTTCCTGCAAAGGCAGCAGCAAAGAGAAGATCGAATGGAGAAAGAGGTGCAGCGCCAGGAGCATAAATGGCGGACTCTCCAGCATCAGTTTATTCAGCTGCAAGCCGAATTGCGTCAACAAGAGCAGGATCGACTGTCTATGGAAGGGGTGACGGTCGCCACCTCTTTACCAGCAGCTATGGCTTCCCCTTCATCTACCGGTGTCAATCGACAGCCCCCACATATAAACCAGGTTGATGATCTGACATCAGCGCCGGCACATGAGGTAGCAGCGCAAGCAACGGGATTCACTCAGCCAGGTTTTCAGTCCCCAAGAATGCTGCCGTGGACTAATGATGAAGACATAGAACATTTATTTAACAACATTTGAACGCATTGCTCAAGCATGCAGATGGCCAAAGCAAGATTGGGCATTGCATCTTCTTCCGCTGTTAACTGGTAAGGCGAGAGCAGCCTATGTGGCCATGGATTCTGATGACGCTCTAAGCTATGATGATGTTAAACAAGCTATTCTTGACAAGTTTGAAATTAACAATGAGACGTACAGACAACGCTTCAGATCGTACAGTGCCCAGGAGGATGAGACTCCAAGAGAGCTGCATGTAAGGTTGAAAGACTTGTATGAGAAATGGATGACTCCTAAACATCGAACGGAAGAAGAGATTGGTGACCAGATTGTGTTAGAGCAGTTCCTTAAGTTACTTAGTCTAGATACGAGAACATGGGTGAAGCAGAACAACCCTACTTCATCTAAGCAGGCAGCAGAGATGGCAGAGGCCTTTATGGCAGCAAGACGATCTTTGAATCAACCCAGACGATGGCGGAACTATAGTATCAGCCCAACTGGTAAGTCTGGGGATGGTTTGTGTAGTGGTCTGACTAATTCTAACTTAAGTTCTTATGTCCCTCACGTTAATTTGGGTACAGACACTATTAAACATCAGGGAGTAGTTAATTGGTACAAGGGTAAAGCTGTAATTATGTGTCATGCATGTGGTCAGCCTGGACATAAGAAAGTAGACTGCCCCGTACAGAAAGTTTCCAATACCCGCCTTTGTTATGTACCAAGACCATTGTTAGAGTTCAGTGAAATAGAGTTGAACAAAGAGACAGTCATTGAGGTGAAGATATGGAATAAATTCTACAAAGCTCTGGTTGATTCGGGTTCAAGTCAAACTCTAGTAAGGACTGAATGTTTGATTGAATTGGATATATCAAGTCAAAGCAAATTGAGGGTTCGGTGTATTCACGGTGATGAGAGAGAATACCCCAAGACAGACTTGGTAATTGAAATAGACAATCAGGCTTACAATTTGTCAGTTGGTGTGTAGTAGAGCAGGCACCATATCCAGTGATATTGGGTAGAGATGTTCCAGTGCTTGTAGATCTTTTGCAGACTGATAGGGTATTAGCAGATGCTAGGGTGGTGACGAGAGCTCAGGCTAAGTATGATGGGACCTGTAAGCAGTCCTTGAAAGATTTACCTTTTGACGTGCACCCTAAAGTAAAGAAGTCTAGACGTGATAGACGGCAGAGAAAAGTGGAGGGCACAAAAATGGTTGAAAAGTTGCCTAAACCTAGTACTGATGAAATTGAACATATTTCACATGATATAGTTCAGCTGCAGAGACAGGAGAAAACACTGAAATCTCTGTTTGAAAAGGCAGAGAATATGACCTCTTCATTAATGGTACAGAAAGATCATTTTGTAATTCGGGATGACAGGCTGTATGTTCGGGGTGCTGAGGGAGAGAGATTAGTGGTTCCAGAACCGATAAGACTCAAGGTGTTGCAGTTGGGGCATTCAGCGCCGTGGGCAGGACACCTGGGGCAGCAGAAAACGCTAGCCAGAATTTCCAGTAGATTTTATTGGCCTAGGCTCTACATGGATGTAATGGATTTTTGTAGGTCATGTCCGGAGTGTCAACTGGTGAGCCCAGCTAAGAAGGGGGATAGAGCACCTCTAGTCAGTCTTCCTATCATTGATGTCCCATTCTCTCGAATTGCTATGGACATTGTTGGTCCATTGCAAAGGTCTAGTACAGGGAATCGGTATATTCTAGTGGTCGCAGATAACGCAACTAGATACCCAGAGGCATTTCCTCTCAAAAACATAAAGACAAGACAAATTGTTAATGCCCTGATTCAACTTTTTTCACGGGTTGGTATACCCAAGGAAATAATTACAGACCAGGGAACAAACTTTACGTCTAAACAAATCAAGCAAGTGTATTCATTGTTGCGCATACATCCCATTCAGACCACTCCTTGCCATCCTCAGACTGACGGAATGGTTGAAAGATTCAATCAGACATTAAAATCAATGCTGCGCAAACTTGTTTCTGAAACGGGTGCTGACTGAAACCACTGGTTGCCTTATCTGATGTTTGCCTACAGGGAAGTCCCACAGGTTTCCACGGGATATTCACCCTTTGAGTTACTGTACGGTCGTCAGGTTCGTGGGCCGCTAGATGTCTTAAAGGAGGCTTGGGAAGCAGATAATGGAAGCGAGCACATAAACATCTTATCTTATGTTATCAAGATGCGGGAGAAGATGGATTCTATGGTGGAAATGGTGAGGAGTAATATGACAAGTGCCCAGCAACAGCAAAAGCAGTGGTATGACCAATCAAGCAGGAGTAGAACTCTTTCACCAGGGCAAAAAGTCTTGCTTCTGCTTCCCACATCAGACAGCAGCTTATTGGCCAAATGGCAAGGGCCATATGAAGTGGTACGGAAATTGAGCTCTACCAATTATGAAATCCTTCTACCTGATCGTCGAAAGAAATATCAGGTATTTCATATTAACCTCCTACGACCCTGGCATGAGAGAAAAGGCTCATGGTCTGAACATTTGTGGGCAAGAAAAGTGGATGAAGAGGAGGAAGTAGAGGAGCAGTACTTTCCTGTGGATAAAGTAGTGCCTACTTTCCCAGCAGTTGATCATTTAACAACCAAGCAGCAGATAGAATTCCAAAAGCGGGTGCCAGAGGGTTTGTTCAGCGACAAGCCAGGTAAAACAAAGCTTCTGCAGCATAACATTAGCCTTCTTAAAACTGAGCCCATCAGACAAACACATTGTAGAGTGCCTGCTCGTCTGGTACCTGCCTTGAAGAACGAAGTGAAAGTGATGCTGGACTTGGGGATCATTGAACCATCCAGGAGCGAATGGTGCAGTCCAGTTGTTTTGGTTCCCAAGAAAGACGGTACACTTAGATTTTGTGTGGATTTTTCAAAGCTTAATGCAGTTTCAGCTTTTGATCCATATCCAATGCCAAGAGTCGACGAGCTGATTGAGTGCCTAGGCAAAGCAAAGTACTTAACAAAGCTTGACTTATGCAAAGGATACTGGCAAGTGCCACTGACGGAATCTGCTAAAGAATTGACTGCTTTTCGTGTTCCTTCAGGGCTATATCATTTCCGGTTTATGCTGTTTGGCTTGCACGGGGCAGCAGCTACATTTCAACTCCTGGCAGATCAAGTACTCAGAGGGATGGACAGTTTTGCTGCAGCTTATATTGACGACATTGTAATCTTCAGCGCTACATGGGAGGAACATTTGGGGCACCTGGCTGAAGTGTTTGATCGAGTCAAGCGGGCTGGTCTAGTCGTCAATGCAAAAAAGTGCCAGATTGCTAAACCAGAAGTGACCTACCTTGGCTATGTGTTGGGAGGGGGATCCATCAGACCACAAGTAGATAAGGTACAAGCTATCTTGTCATGTGTACCTCCAACGACAAAGAAAAGTGTGAGATCGTTCTTAGGTTTGAGCAACTGGTACAGAAGATTTGTTCCCAATTTTGCCAGCAGAGCTGCGGTACTAATATGATCTAACTCGGAAAAGTAGTCCCATTAGAGTGAAGTGGACACCAGAGTGTGAGCAAGCTTTTCAAGACTTGAAGTTCTGCTTGTTTAAATCTCCTGTCTTGCAAAGCCCGGATTTTGACCTCCCTTTCGTAGTGCAGACAGATGCGTCTGAGATTGGACTAGGTGCTGTGCTGTTGCAAGGGGAAGGACCAGATCGCCATCCGGTACAGTATATCAGCAGAAAACTGTTCCCCAGAGAGGCTAACTACTCTACAATTGAGAAGGAGGCCCTATCTATAAAGTGGGCTGTGAAAACTCTAAAATATTATCTTATTGGAAAAGACTTTGTTTTGGAGACTGATCATAGAGCTCTGCAATGGCTTAACAAAATGAGGGACAGTAATGCAAGGATTACACGATGGTATCTTTCCCTCCAACCTTTTAAATTCAAAGTGCAATATAGATCAGGTAAACAGAATGTCATTGAGGACTTTTTGTCATGCCACTCTTGAAGAGTGGCTATCTTGAGGAGGGGGGGGTGTGATGACGATCGGGAGGACGTCATCACCAAAGCGCCCACTTAATATCTGACTGTGTTGTGGCTATGGGGAAGGAAGCAATGTGTTTAAAGTGTTCATTGATAAAATGTGTAGGGTTTATGTCCCGTGGACTATGATTATCAAGAGCTGTGTGAACGTCACCTAGTAGCTAGCATATTGTAAGTATTGCATGTAAGTGGTAGAGGCAATAATAACGAGACCACGGGTTTCATAGTACTTTATTGTATAGCATAATTTATTCATATATTTATAAGTATAGTTGTTGAAGATGTGTAGACCAGTCTTACCTTTCAGTTCCAGTTTGAACATGGAGTGCACCGGTAGCGCGCGTAACCGGAGCCATCCTGTAATTAAGATCATTCCATTTTCTAAATGGGAGGGGTGCTAGGAGATGTGGTAACATATCCGTTATATGAATAAGTCAGTTTCAGTGTCGTTATGTGGAATATATGAGGTATTTTTTTCTTTGTATTAATGTTATTTTCTTTTTGTATTTTTGGTTTGAGGCAATGTGGTCGGTGAGGTGTACATTGAGATATGTGCTCCCCTATGATTGGTTCATGCCATTTTTGTTTGGCGGGAAAATAGCCTATTTAAGTCAGTTTGTTTGTGGGGGTGGAGGAGGGGGGGGGGGGCAGAAAGCAGAAACTGTTTGACTTGAAGTGCATGTCTGCTGTGAGATGTGTATGAACTGAAAGACGTACCCCTGCAAGTGGTTTAGTTGTAGGTTTTGCTGTTGACAGCATTTTCTTTTGTGTTTTGTAGTTTCAGTGCTTGTTTTGTTGTATTTTTGTTACTTTCCTTGTTTTTTTTTGTTTGTTTGTTTCTTTTTGAAATATCACTCTTAATCATCACTGATTGGGGCATGTCTCTAATAAATTTGAGCAACTGGAAAATTACCCTGTTGTACTGAGCTAACTCCTTCCTGGCCTCTCAGTTACTTCTACCCGACAGTTCCTCATTCTCCAACTGTCGCTAAGGCCATAGTCCTCCATATATTGCTTTATTATGTCAGTGGAGTGCCAGTTTCTTAAGTTGCCAGAGGTGCTTGAGCGGTCAATTGTGGGATTGATGACTGTATTGAAATCTCCTTCTATAATGAGATTGTTTGAATTTGATAGTATGGAGAAGAGATTGTGGAAGACAGATGGATCATCATTGTTAGGGCCATAAGTATTTGCCAATGTAAATGTTGTATGATTTAGAGTTGCATTAATGATGATGAATCTACCGCCTGGGTCCATGATACATTGATTTAGTGAGAAATGAATGTCTTTATTTATTAAAATAGAAACACCTCTTTGTTTACTATTATATGTTGAAGAATATATTTTGTCAAATTGTTTAAAGTTGAGATGTTGCAATTCTGTGTCTGTTAAGTGTGTTTCTTGAAGGAAGCAAACATCAGCCCCCAATTGTATTAGATGATTAATTACTCTTAGTCTTTTGATTTGGTTACGGAAGCCGCGTACATTCCATGTTATCAATTTAAGTGGTTGCATGTGTGTATGTCAGGTATATCAGAGTTGTGGGCTAGCACATATATATATATATATGGGTTAAGAGACATACGAGTGATTAAAAGAAAGAGAGAGTGTTGATATGGCGTGAGTTTTTTTATCATCAGTATTGGGTGAATGTGTGTCATATCTCGCATAACATGTTTTCCAACATCTTTGCTGAGAGTGAGTAGTGGTGTTGAACATGAATACAAAACTAACAAACAGATACTGGACCAGATAACTTTACACATATAGACAAAGACAAACAGAAAGTCAAGACATAAATACTCAATATACAAGAAAAGCAACATGTATGCCTTATCAGAGATTGAAAGGAAGGGAGAGACAGTGAGTGAGAGAGAGAGAGAGAGAGAGAGATTGCTAAACAAAACAAACACAAAAAAAGAAAAAAAGAGAGAGACTATTAAACAAGAAAAATAGCAAAGAAAACAAAGAAACAAATCAAAAATAAATAGAAGATAATCAAAAATAAGAGAAAAAAATGTAGAAAGAGCAGATATGCAAATAAGTAGAGAGAGTGTGAGCACAGAACTTAAACGCTGGGCTAACACATTTTGTAGATTTACAGAGGTGTAGGAGAAAAAAAAAATAATCAAAATAAATAGTAATACTAATAATAATTACACATATTGCATATTTGTATATTTATTCAGAAAAGCCATGGTGTTTTTTTGTGGCTTCGGAATAATTGTCCATTTATATACAGTTTAGCAATAGCTAGTACTGCACGTATGTTGTTTCTTAGGTTTTCTTTTAATATGGGATGGAGAACATTTCTTCGTTCGTTTATTTCTCGTGGGTATTGATCATTCATTCCAAAGTGAGTGTCCTTGAGTAGTTTTCCTTTGCTTTTAACCATTTCCTTTTGTTGATAGTGTTCAAACTTTGCAATGATGGGATGAGTTTTGTCCTGCTGTTGTTTGCCCAGACGATGAACTCGGTGGAAGGTAATATTTTGAACGACGTCAGCGGGTAATTTGAGTTGAGATTGCATGAAGTTTTGAATCTGTAGCTCTGGATTATCGGGTGATATTTCTGGGACGCTTGAGAGGATGAGGTTATCGCGCATCGAGCGTGTTTGGATGTCTAGAATTGTTTCTTTCATATGTTTGTTTTCTGCGGTGACTTTTTGCATTTGCTGGGTGAGTGTTGTTATTGAGGTTTGAAGCTCTTGATTTGATTGTTGTAGTGTTTCGATTTGATTGTGAGCAAATTCAAGGCTTTCCCGCATATCCTTTAACTCCTCGTAACTTGTCACCAGTATATCAAGTTTTTTTATTGATGCTAGCCAGCACTAACCTCAACTTCGGTGGTGTGCAGGTCATCTGTGTCCGTTGCGGAATGTCTCTTTCTTCTTTTGGAATCTGGTTTGAGTGCGTCGGTATGTGCGTCGGTATCCATGGTTGAATGAAGGTGGTGATAGTAGTCATAAATAAAGATCTCAAGGTCCGTTAAATCCTCCAGTGTACAGTTGAATTGTAGAACGTGTAGAGTATATGGTAATCGATGCAGTGTTAATTTGTTTTAGTCCGAAGAAAAGTTTTAATCTCAAAGTGTTAAACTCATCTGTTGAGTTTGTCAACAACTGTGCGCCGCCATGTTCGATCTCACCTCTCCCCTCTCTGTTCGAGTCACGCAATACTCACACCGCCATCCAGTCAGACTTTCCCACAGCAGAGACGTTGTTGATACCAGAACAAATTCTGTTTCCAGATCAGGAGAGGTTTAAAGAAATGGCTGCCTACATTGAGAACAGATGGGGACTTCCACAGTGTATTGGTGCTATTGATGGATCACACATACCTATAATAGCACCACAAGACTATCACTGTGACTATTTCAACCGTAAAGGCTGGCACTCCATCATCCTTCAAGGTGTTGTGGATGGAAAGGGACTTTACTGGAATGTGTTCACAGGACTGCCTGGAAGCCTGCATGATGCTCGGGTTTTGAGACTGTCCACACTCTGGGAGGTGGCAAGCCGTGGAAACCACATACCAGCTAGCACCAAAAACATTGCTGGGGTGAATGTTGGCTACTACACCCTTGGAGACTCTGCCTATCCCTTGCAGAACTGGCTATTAAAACCATTCATTGACACTGGATGGCTAACAGCGGAACAGCGGTTCTACAACATGAAAATCTCCAGAGCACGTGTAGTGGTTGAAAATGCTTTTGGTAGATTAAAAGGAAGATGGCATTGCCTTATGAAAAGAAATGACTGTGCGGTCGACCTTGTGAAATCTATGGTGTTGACATGCTGTGCTCTACATAACCTTTGTGAGAGTCATGGAGAGGCCTATGAGAGTGCATGGGATCCACCTTCAGCAGCAGAGCCTGTGCTGGGACTGGCACAGCCTGTAGAGGAGGAGGGCAGGGATGTCCGTGAGGCTCTGATGCGTTACTTGAATAGTTGACTCTGTCTGTTCTGTAAAGTTGTAAATAAACTTTTGTGCAGTATTTGAAAAAGTTTCCTTTGCAAATTATTTTTTTCCCATTTATTATAAATATAATATTAATAATAAATAGCATCATTATAAAGATGTAAGATTCCAGCTTTGATATTTGACCACTGTTTATGATAAATCTGCTTTGCAGTGACATTACATTTTTAATTTATACCAGGAGTGCAAAATTAATAATCTGTAACATTTGATATTTTGAATAGGAATTATCACTCATAATGCACTCAAGTTGTCTCAGGTTTGTGTTCAATTACATCCAATATACAGCATTCATCAGGGCTCTTATCCAATTGTGTGCACATTTGGAGAAATAATTATCGCATGTTCTTTTAAATATTTTGTCATACAGAATAGCATTTTTGTTCATGTTATGCCCTAACACTATTTTAAACTAGAGCAGAACATGATACAAATACTCAATAACGGTTTGAAGTGAGTTTTAAGTGTACTATTAATCTTTTAAATTGTGACATTTAGCTTGATGATACCTGTTGCTCTAATCCACATGCACCATTAAAAAGTAAAGTACACGTTTGACAAGTAAATTTTATTTAAGAAAAATGTAAACCGATCAAACGTTAAGCAAAGTACTAATGTATGTAGTGCAAGAAATGTATATAAAGAAAATATAAAGACAAATTTAAAAGTAAAGAATGTACACCAAGCAAACTATAAATGTGAAAATGTATGTAGTGCAAAAAAATAGAAATATAAATAAGACATATATAAACATTTAAAAATAAAAAAAAAATTACACTAAACAAACTTAAAATGTTGTGCACAAACGTATGTAGTAGAAAAACATTCACAGGAAAAACAAGTTAAATTAAAGCTGCAAGCAGCGATGAACGGGCCCTCGCACCCTGGCTCACCGCCAGCGAGCTGCTTTAGTTAAAAAAGGCGAACAGCGAGAAATATGAATTTAAAGTCATAAATATAAGTGGAATATGTCAGTCATTTATATGTGCCAATCTTCTTGTTGCCAGCAGGTGGTGCTATCATTATAATGGAATATTGGCCTTTAGATGTGTTCAGGCAAGGACTCTTATCGATCATGTGAAGTTTGGGCAAGATTGAACATTTTATGCTGGAGTTACAACAACTTCTCTTGCTGTGGCGAGACATCAAAATTTGTCATGGTGCCATGGACACGCCCTTCAACAAAAACTCAAGATCTCCACAAATTAACATTACACAGGTCTTTAGATTAGACTGACCACAAAACATACATTAATGTCCAAAAATGTCTAGGAGTGGTTTGTCGCAGTGTAAAATATGTCACTTCCTGTTGCCAGCACGTGACGCTATGACTATAACTGAATATGGGCATGTAGATCTGTTAAGGGAAGAAGTCTTATCTAACATGTGAAGTTTGGGGCAGATTGGACATTGTGAAAAATTGCTGAGTTACAGCAACTTCCTTTTTCATGGAGAAACATCGAAATTTGTCAGGCCGCCATGGACACGCCCTATAACAAAACCTCAAGAGCTTCGCAATTTAACTTCGCAAAGGCCTTTAGATTACACTGACCAAGTTTGGTGTTGATCTGAATAAATTTCTAGGAGGAGTTTGTTAAAGAACAACCCCTGAAAATGGCAAAAACAACAACATTTTTGCAGAGAAAATTATAAATAACTGACTTCCTTTTGGGATTCTGATTTCGTACCAAGAGACTTTTTCATAGATATTGGTGTGTTTCATGTGTGTAACAACTAAACATCACACAGTTCTTTATATTAGACTGACCACAAAAAACACATTGATGTCATAACATTTCTAGGAGTAGTTTGTCGCAGTGTAAAATATGTCACTTCCTGTTGCCAATAGGTGGCGCTATGACTATAGCTGAATATTGGCATTTAGATCTGTTCAGGTCAAGAGTCTTATCCATCATGTGAAGTTTTGGGGCAGATTGGACATTTTATGTCTGAGTTACAGCAACTTCCTTTTTCATGGCGAAACATCGAAATTTGTCAGGACACGCCATGGACACGCCCTATAACAAAACCTCAAGAGCTTCACAATTTAACTTCACAAAGGCCTTTAGTTTACACTGACCAAGTTTGGTGTTGATCTGAATAAATCTGTAGGAGGAGTTCGTTATAGTACAACCACTGAAAATGGCAAAAACAACACCAGTTTTGTAGAGAAAATTCTAAATAACAGACTTACTGTTGGGATTCGGATTTCGTACCAAGATACTTTTTTGTAGGTATTGGTGTTCCATGTGTGTAATGATTTTTGTACATATACGTGAAACATAGCTCGAGGCGCACTCCGTTGAAAGTGTATAGGTGGCGCTATCGAGTCATTTTGACACACCCGATGGAATATTAGCCTTCAGATCTGTTCAGACCAGGACTCTTATCACACATGTGAAGTTTGCAGAAGATTGGACATTTTATGCTTGAGTTATAACATATTTTATTCCCATGGCGAGACATCAAACTTCGCCACGGCGCCATGGACACGCCCCTTAACGAAAACTCAAGAACTTCACAACTTAACATCGCACAGGCCTTTAGAGTAGACTGACCACAAAAAAGACATTGATGTCATAACATTTCTAGGAGTAGTTCGTCGCAGTGTAAAATATGTCACTTCCTGTTGCCAATAGGTGGTGCTATGACTATAGCTGAATATTGGCATTTAGATATAATGATACCGCCACTTCTTGCCAGCAGGTGGCGCTATCATTATAATGGAATATTGGCCTTCAGATGTGTTCAGGGCAGGACTCTTATCGAACATGTGATGTTTGGGGAAGATCGAACAAATTATGTCTGAGTTACAACAACTTCTCTTGCTGTGGCGAGACATCAAATTTTGTCATGCCGTTATGGACACGCCCTTAAACGAAACCTCAAGATCTTTGCAATTTAACTTCGCAAAGGCCTTTAGATTTAACTGACCAAGTGTGGTGTTGATCTGAATAAATGTCTAGGAGGAGTTTGTTAAAGTACAACCCCTGAAAATGGCAAAAACAATGCCAATTTTGCAGAGAAAATTCTAAATAACCGACTTCCTGTTGGGATTCGGATTTCGTACCAAGAAACTTTTTTGTAGGTATTGGTGTGTTACATGTGCGTACCTATTTTTGTACATGTAAGTGAAACATAGCTCGAAGCGCACTTTGTTGAAAGTGAATAGGTGGCGCTATCGAGCCATTTTGCCACACCCGATGGAATATTGGCCTTCAGATGTGTTCAGGCCAGGACTCTTATCACACATGTGAAGTTTGGGTAAGATCGGACATTTTATGCCTGAGTTATAACATCTGTTGTTCCCATGGCGAGACATCGAACTTCATCACGGCGCCATGGACACGCCTTTTAACGAAAACTCAAGATCTTCACAACTTAATATCGCACAGGCCTTTAGATTAGACTGACCACAAAAAAGACATTGATGTCATAAAATTTCTATGAGTAGTTTGTCGCAGTGTAAAATATGTCACTTCCTGTTGCCAATAGGTGGCGCTATGACTATAACTGAATATGGTCATGTCAATCTGTTCAGTTTGGGAGTCTCATCAAACATGTGAAGTTTGGGGCAGATTGGACATTGTATGTTTGAGTTATAGCAACTTCATTTTTCATGGCGAATCATCGAATTTCGCCAGGCCGCCACGGACACGAACTTGAACGAAAACTCAAGATCTTCGCAATTTAACATCGCAAAGGCCTTTAGATTAGGCATACCAAATTTGGTGTTGATCTGAATTAATCTCTAGGAGGAGTTCGTTAAAATACAACGCATGGAAATGGCAAAAATGACAAAAAATTCGCTCATAAAATAAAAAATATCTGACTTCCTGTTGGGTTTAGAATTTTGCTCCAAGAGTCTTTTTTGTAGGTCTTGGTGTGTTACATGTGTGTACCGATTTTCATACATGTGCGTGAAACGTAGCTTGAGGCGCTCACCGCTGAACGTGGATAGGTGGCGCTATCGAGCCATTTTGCCACGCCCACTTCTGAAACCCATATCAGACGTAAATTTTCGCCAGTTCGGAGGTGTGTGCAAATTTTCCTGACTTTTTGAGTATGTTTAGGCCTTCAAAAAGGCGATTAATTTGGCACCGTAATAATAATAATAATAATAATAATAATAATAATAATAATAATAATAATAGAAGCAGACAAGATAGGGTCCTCACACCTTCGGTGCTCGGGCCCTAATTAAAGCTGCAAGCAGCGATGAACGGGCCCTCGCACCCGGGCTCCCCGCCAACGAGTGGCATTAGAAAAAAGGTGAACGGTGAGAAATAAGCATAAAGTCATAAATATAAGTGGAATATATCAAAGTATATTCCATATACACTATGTTCCAATCTTCCTGTTGCCAGCAGGTGGCGTTCTCATTATCATGGAATATTGGCCTTCAGATATGTTCAGGCCAGGACTCTTATCAAACATGTGAAGTTTGGGGAAGATCAAACATTTTATGCCTGAGTTAAAACAACTTCTCTTGCTGTGGCGAGACATCAAATTTTGCCATGGCGCCATGGACACGCTCTTTAACAAAAACTCAAGATTGCCACAATTTAACATTGCACAGGCCTTTAGATTAGACTGACCACAAAAAAAAAAATACATTAATGTTCAAAAATCTCTAGGAATAGTTTGTCTCAGCGTAAAATATGTCACTTCCTGTTGCCAGCAGGTGGCGCTATGACTATAACTGAATATGGGCATTTAGATCTGTTAAGGGCAGAACTCTTATCTAACATGCGAAGTTTGGGGCAGATTGGACATTGTATGTCTGAGTTACAGCAGCTTCCTTTTTCATGGCGAAACATCAAAATTTGTCAGGCCGCCATGGACAGGCCCTTTAACGAAACCTCAAGATCTTCGCAATTTAACTTTGCAAAGGCCTTTAGATTACATTGACCAAGTTTGGTGTTGATCTGAATAAATCTCTAGGAGGAGTTCGTTAAAGTACAACCCCTGAAAATGGCAAAAACAACACCAATTTTGCAGAGAAAATTCTTAATAACTGACTTGCTGTTGGGTTTCGGATTTCGTATTAAGAGACTTTTTCGTAGATATTGGTGTGTTACATGTGTGTACCGATTTTTGTACATGTACGTGAAACATAGCTCGAGGCGCACTCTGTTGAAAGTGTATAGGTGGCGCTATCGAGCCATTTTGCCACACCTGTTGGAATTTTGGCCTTCAGATGTGTTCAAGCCAGGACTCTTATCACACATAGTGAGGTTTGGGGAAGATCGGACATTTTATGCCCGAGTTATAACATATTTTATTCCCATGGCGAGACATCAAACTTCGTGACGGCGCCATGGACACGCCTTTTAACAAAAACTCAAGATCTTCACAACTTAACATCTCACAGACCTTTAGATTAGACTGACCACTAAAAATACATTGATGTCAAAAAATTTCTAGGAGTAGTTCATCGCAGTGTAAAATATGTCACTTCCTGTTGCCAATAGGTGGCGCTCTGACTATAACTGAATATGGTCATGTCAATCTGTTCAGGTCAGGAGTCTCATCAAACATGTGAAGTTTGGGGCAGATTGATCATTGTATGTCTGAGTTATAGCAACTTCCTGTTTCATAGCGAATCATCGAAATTCGCCAGGCCGCCACGGACACGCCCATTAACGAAAACTCAAAAGCTTCGCAATTTAACATCGCAAAGGCCTTCAGATTAGGCATACCAAATTTGGTGTTGATCTGAATGAATCTCTAGGAGGAGTTCGTTAAAATACAACGCATGGAAATGACAAAAATGACACAAAATTTGCTCATAATATTAGTAATAACTGACTTCCTGTTGGGTTTCGGATTTTGCTCCAAGAGACTTTTTTGTAGGTATTGGAGAGTTACATGAGTATACTGATTTTCATACATGTACATGAAACGTAGCTCGAGGCGCACACCGTTGAACGTGTATAGGTGGCGCTGTTGAGCCATTTTGCCACACCCACTTCTGAAACCCATATCAGACGTAAATTTTCACCAGTTCTGAGGTGTGTGCAAAGTTTCATGACTTTTCGAGCATGTTTAGGCCCTCAAAAATGCGATTCATTTTGGAGAATAATAATAATAATAATAATAATAATAATAATAATAATAATAATAATAATAATAATAATAATAATAATAAACGGAGCAATTCCAAGAGGGTCCTCACACCATCGGTGCTCGGGCCCTAATTAAAGCTGCAAGAAGCGATTAACAGGCCCTCGCACCCGGGCTCACCGGCAGCGAGTGGCTTTAGTTAATAGGTGAACAGTGAGAAATATGCGTTTAAACTCATAAATATAAGTCGAATATATCAATGTTTATTCCATATATGTGCCAATCTTCCTGTTGCCAGCAGGTGGCGCTATCATTATAGTGGAATATTGGCCTTCAGATGTGTTCAGGGCAGGACTTTTGTCGAACATGTGAGGTTTGGGGAGGATTGGACATTTTATGCCTGAGTTACAACAACATCCTATTTCATGGCGAAACATCGAAATTTGTCAGGCCGCCATGGACACGCCCTTTAACGAAACCTCAAGATCTTCGCAATTTAAGATCACAAAAGGCTTTAGATTACACTGACCAAGTTTGGTGTTGATCTGAATAAATCTCTAGGAGGAGTTCGTTAAAGTCCAACCCCTGAAAATGGCCAAAACAACACTAATTTTGCAGAGAAAATTCTAAATAACTGACTTCCTGTTGGGATTCGGATTTCGTACCAAGAGACTTTTTCTTAGATATTGGTGTGTTACATGTGTGTACCGATTTTTGTACATGTACGTGAAACATAGCTCGAGGCGCACTCCGTTTAAAGTGTATACGCACTCCGTTGAAAGTGTATAGGTGGCGCTATCGAGCCATTTTGCCACAATCGATGGAATATTGGCCTTCAGATCTGTTTAGGCCAGGACCCTTATCACACAAGTGAAGTTTGGGCAAGATCGGACATTTTATGCCTGAGTTATAACATCTTTTATTCCCATGGCGAGACATCGAACTTCATCACGGCGCCATGGACACACCTTTTAACAAAAACTCAAGATCTTCACAACTAAACATCACACAGGTCTTTAGATTAGACTGACCACAAAAAAGACATTGATGTCATAAAATTTCTAGGAGTAGTTTGTCGCAGTGTAAAATATGTAACTTCCTGTTGCCAATAGGTGGCGCTATGACTATAACTGAATATTGGCATGTAGATCTGTTCAGGTCAAGAGTCTTATCAAACATGTGAAGTTTGGGGCAGATTGGACATTGTATGTCGGAGTTACAGCAACTTCCTTTTTCATGGCGAAACATCGAAATTTGTCAGGCCGCCATGGACCCGCCCTTTAACGAAACCTCATGTCCTTCGCAATTTATTATCGCAAAGGGCTTTAGATTACACTGACCAAGTTTGGTGTTGATCTGAATAAATCTCTAGGAGGAGTTCGTTAAAGTACAACCCCTGAAAATGGCAAAAACAACACCAATTTTGAAGGGAAAATTCAAAATAACCGACTTCCTGTTGGGATCCGGATTTCGTACCAAGAGACTTTTTTGTAGGTATTGGAGTGTTACATGTGTGTACCAATTTTTGTACATGTACGTGAAACATAGCTCGAGGCGCACTCCGTTGAAAGTGTATAGGTGGCGCTATAGAGCCATTCTGCCACACCTGGTGGAATATTGGCCTGCAGATCTGTTCAGGCCAGGACTCTTATCACACATGTGAAGTTTGGGGAAGATCGGACATTTTATGCCCGAGTTATAACATCTTTTATTCCCATGGCGAGACATCGAACTTCGTCGCGGCGCCATGAACAAGCCTTTTAACGAAAACTCAAGATCTTCACAACTGAACATCGCACAGGCCTTTAGATTAGACTGACCACAAAAAAGACATTGATGTCATAAAATTTCTAGGAGTAGTTCGTCGCAGCATAAAATATGTCACTTCCTGTTGCCAATAGGTGGCGCTATGACTATAACTGAATATGGGCATGTCAATCTGTTCAGGTTCGGAGTCTCATCAAACATGTGAAGTTTGGGGCAGATTGGACATTGTATGTGTGAGTTATAGCAACTTCATTTTTCATGGCGAATCATCGAAATTTGCCAGGCCGCCACGGACACGCCCTTCAACGAAAACTCAAGATCTTCGCAATTTAACATCGCAAAGGCCTTTAGATTAGGCATACCAAATTTGGTGTTGATTTGAATAACTCTCTAGGAGGAGTTCGTTAAAATACAACACATGGAAATGACCAAAATTACACAAAATATGCTCATAATATTAAAAATAACCGACTTCCTGTTGGGTTTAGAATTTCGCTCCAAGAGTCTTTTTTGTATGTATTGGTGTGTTACATATGTGTGCCAATTTTCGTGCATGTACGTGAAACATAGCTGGAAGGCTGTTGATTTTCTTGGTATAGGTGGCGCTGCCGAGCCATTTTGCCACACCCTCTTCTGAATCCTATATCAGACGAAAATTTTCACCAGGTTTGACGCGTGTGCAAAGTTTCATGACTTTTTGAGCATGTTAAAGCCCTCAAAAATGCGATTCATTCGGGAGAAGAAGAAGAAGAAGAAGAAGAAGAAGAAGAATAATAAACAAAGCAGATACAAGAGGGTCCTCGCACCTCGGTGCTCGGGCCCTAATTAAAGCTGCAAGCAGCGATGAACGGGCCCTCGCACCCGGGCTCACCGCCATCGTGTGGCTTTAGTAAAAAGGTGAACGTTGAGAAATATGCATTTAATGTCCTAAATATAAGTGGAATATATCAAAGTATATCCCATATATGTGCCAATCTTACCGTTGCCAGCAGGTGGCGCTATCATTATAATGGAATATTGGCCTTCAGAGGTGTTCAGGCCAGGACTCTTATCAAACATGTGAAGTTTGGGGAAGATTGAACATTTTATGCTTGAGTTACAACAACTTCTCTTGCTGTGGCAAGACATCAAATTTTGTCATGGCGCCATGGAAACGCCCTTTAACAAAAACTCAAGATCTCCAAAAGTTAACATTGCACAGGCTTTTAGATTAGACTGACCACAAAATATATGTTAATCTCAAAATAATTATAGGAGTAGTTTGTTGCAGCGTAAAACATGTCACTTCCTGTTGCCAATAGGTGGCGCTATGACTATAACTGAATGTGGGCATGTTGATCTGTTAAGGGCAGAAGTCTTAACTAACATGTGAAGTTTGGCGCAGATTGGACATTGTATGTCTGAGTTACAGCAACTTCCTTTTCATCGCAATATATCAAAATTTGTCAGGCCGCCATGGACACGTCCTTTAACGAAACCTCAAGATCTTCGCAATTTAACAATGCAAAGGCCTTTAGATTACACTGACCAAGTTTGGTAAAGATCTGAATAAATCTCTAGGAGGAGTTAGTTAAAGTACAACCCCTGAAAATGGCCAAAACAACACTAATTTTGCAGAGAAAATTCGAAATAACTGACTTCCTGTTGGGATTCGGATTTCGTACCAAGAGACTTTTTCGTAGATATTGGTCTGTTACATGTGTGTACCGATTTTTGTACATGTACGTGAAACATAGCTCGATGCACACTCCGTTGAAAGTGCATATGCACTCCGTTGAAAGTGTATAGGTGGCGCTATCGAGCCATTTTGCCACACCCAATGGAATATTTGCCTTCATATGTGTTCAGGCCAGGACCCTTATCACACACGTGAAGTTTGGGGAAGATCGGACATTTTATGCCTGAGTTATAACATCTTTTATTCCCATGGCGAGACATCGAACTTCGTCACGGCGCCATGGACACGCCTTTTAACAAAAACTCAAGATCTTCACAACTAAACATCACACAGGTCTTTAGATTAGACTGATCACAAAAAAGACATTGATGTCATAAAATTTCTAGAAATAGTCTGTCACAGTGTAAAATATGTCACTTCCTGTTGCCAACAGGTGGCGCTATGACTATAACTGAATATGAGCATGTCGATCTGTTCAGGTCAAGAGTCTCATCCAACATGTGAAGATTGGGGCAGATTGGACATTGTATGTCTGAGTAACATCAACTTCTTTTTTCATGGCGAAACATCGAAATTTGTCAGGCCGCCATGGACCCGCCCTTTAACGAAACCTCAAGCCCTTCACAATTTAACATCGCAAATGGCTTTAGATTACACTGACCAAGTTTGGTGTTGATCTGAATAAATCTCTAGGAGGAGTTCGTTAAAGTACAACCCCTGAAAATGGCAAAAACAACACCAATTTTGAAGGGATAATTCAAAATAACCGACTTCCTGTTGGGATTCGGATTTCGTACCAAGAGACTACTTTGTAGATATTGGTGAGTTACATGTGTGTACCAATTTTTGTACATGTACGTGAAACATAGCTCGAGGCGCACTCCTTTGAAATTGTATAGGTGGCGCTATAGAGCCATTCTGCCACACCCGGTGGAATATTGGCCTGCAGATCTGTTCCGGCCAGGACTCTTATCACACATGTGAAGTTTGGGGAAGATCGGACATTTTATGCCTGAGTTATAACATCTTTTATTCCCATGGCGAGACATTGAACTTCGTCGTGGCGCCATGAACAAGCCTTTTAACGAAAACTCAAGATCTTCACAACTGAACATCGCACAGGCCTTTAGATTAGAACTTGTGAGGTTTGGGGAGGATTGGACATTTTATGCCTGAGTTACAACAACATCCTATTTCATGGCGAAACATCGAAATTTGTCAGGCCGCCATGAACACGCCCTTTAACGAAACCTCAAGATCTTCGCAATTTAAGATCGCAAAAGGCTTTAGATTACACTGACCAAGTTTGGTGTTGATCTGAATAAATCTCTAGGAGGAGTTCGTTAAAGTCCAACCCCTGAAAATGGCCAAAATAACACTAATTTTGCAGAGAAAATTCGAAATAACTGACTTCCTGTTGGGATTCGGATTTCGTACCAAGAGACTTTTTCGTAGATATTGGTCTGTTACATGTGTGTACCGATTTTTGTACATGTACGTGAAATATAGCTCGAGGCGCACTCCGTTTAAAGTGTATACGCACTCCGTTGAAAATGTATGGGTGGCGCTATCGAGCCATTTTGCCACACTCGATGGAATATTGGCCTTCAGATCTGTTTAGGCCAGGACCCTTATCACACAAGTGAAGTTTGGGTAAGATCGGACATTTTATGCCTGAGTTATAACATCTTTTATTCCCATGGCGAGACATCGAACTTCATCACGGCGCCATGGACACACCTTTTAACAAAAACTCAAGATCTTCACAACTAAACATCACACAGGTCTTTAGATTAGACTGACCACAAAAAAGACATTGATGTCATAAAATTTCTAGGAGTAGTTTGTCGCAGTGTAAAATATGTAACTTCCTGTTGCCAATAGGTGGCGCTATGACTATAACTGAATATTGGCATGTAGATCTGTTCCGGTCAAGATTCTTATCCAACATGTGAAGTTTGGGGCAGATTGGACATTGTATGTCTGAGTTACAGCAACTTCCTTTTTCATGGCGAAACATCGAAATTTGTCAGGCCGCCATGGACCCGCCCTTTAACAAAACCTCAAGTCCTTCGCAATTTATTATCGCAAAGGGCTTTAGATTACACTGACCAAGTTTGGTGTTGATCTGAATAAATCTCTAGGAGGAGTTCGTTAAAGTACAACCCCTGAAAATGGCAAAAACAACACCAATTTTGAAGGGAAAATTTAAAATAACCGACTTCCTGTTGGGATCCGGATTTCGTACCAAGAGACTTTTTTGTAGGTATTGGAGTGTTACATGTGTGTACCAATTTTTGTACATGTACGTGAAACATAGCTCGAGGCGCACTCCGTTGAAAGTGTATAGGTGGCGCTATAGAGCCATTCTGCCACACCCGGTGGAATATTGGCCTGCAGATCTGTTCAGGCCAGGACTCTTATCACACATGTGAAGTTTGGGGAAGATCGGACATTTTATGCCTGAGTTATAACATCTTTTATTCATTTCGTTTTTTTATTTCGTTTTTGTAGGTATTGGTGTGTTACATATGTGTGCCAATTTTCGTGCATGTACGTGAAACATAGCTGGAAGGCTGTTGATTTTCTTGGTATAGGTGGCGCTGTCGAGCCATTTTGCCACACCCTCTTCTGAATCCTATATCAGACGAAAGTTTTCACCAGGTTTGACGTGTGTGCAAAGTTTCATGACTTTTTGAGCATGTTAAAGCCCTCAAAAATGCGATTCATTCGGGAGAAGAAGAAGAAGAAGAAGACGAATAATAAACAAAGCAGATACAAGAGGGTCCTCGCACCTCGGTGCTCGGGCCCTAATTAAAGCTGCAAGCAGCGATGAACGGGCCCTCGCACACGGGCTCACCGCCATCGTGTGGCTTTAGTAAAAAGGTGAACGTTGAGAAATATGCATTTAATGTCCTAAATATAAGTGGAATATATCAAAGTATATCCCATATATGTGCCAATCTTACCGTTGCCAGCAGGTGGCGCTATCATTATAATGGAATATTGGCCTTCAGAGGTGTTCAGGCCAGGACTCTTATCAAACATGTGAAGTTTGGGGAAGATTGAACATTTTATGCTTGAGTTACAACAACTTCTCTTGCTGTGGCAAGACATCAAATTTTGTCATGGCGCCATGGAAACGCCCTTTAACAAAAACTCAAGATCTCCAAAAGTTAACATTGCACAGGCCTTTAGATTAGACTGACCACAAAATATATGTTAATCTCAAAATAATTATAGGAGTAGTTTGTTGCAGCGTAAAACATGTCACTTCCTGTTGCCAATAGGTGGCGCTATGACTATAACTGAATGTGGGCATGTTGATCTGTTAAGGGCAGAAGTCTTAACTAACATGTGAAGTTTGGCGCAGATTGGACATTGTATGTCTGAGTTACAGCAACTTCCTTTTCATCGCAATATATCAAAATTTGTCAGGCCGCCATGGACACGTCCTTTAACGAAACCTCAAGATCTTCGCAATTTAACAATGCAAAGGCCTTTAGATTACACTGACCAAGTTTGGTAAAGATCTGAATAAATCTCTAGGAGGAGTTAGTTAAAGTACAACCCCTGAAAATGGCAAAAACAACACCAATTTTGCTGAGAAAATTCTAAATAACTGACTTCCTGTTGGGATTCGGATTTCGTACCAAGAGACTTTTTCGTAGATATTGGTCTGTTACATGTGTGTACCGATTTTTGTACATGTATGTGAAACATAGCTCGATGCACACTCCGTTGAAAGTGCATATGCACTCCGTTGAAAGTGTATAGGTGGCGCTATCGAGCCATTTTGCCACACCCAATGGAATATTTGCCTTCATATGTGTTCAGGCCAGGACCCTTATCACACACGTGAAGTTTGGGGAAGATCGGACATTTTATGCCTGAGTTATAACATCTTTTATTCCCATGGCGAGACATCGAACTTCGTCACGGCGCCATGGACACGCCTTTTAACAAAAACTCAAGATCTTCACAACTAAACATCACACAGGTCTTTAGATTAGACTGATCACAAAAAAGACATTGATGTCATAAAATTTCTAGAAATAGTCTGTCACAGTGTAAAATATGTCACTTCCTGTTGCCAACAGGTGGCGCTATGACTATAACTGAATATGAGCATGTCGATCTGTTCAGGTCAAGAGTCTCATCCAACATGTGAAGTTTGGGGCAGATTGGACATTGTATGTCTGAGTAACATCAACTTCTTTTTTCATGGCGAAACATCGAAATTTGTCAGGCCGTCATGGACACGCCCTTTAACGAAACCTCAAGCCCTTCACAATTTAACATCGCAAATGGCTTTAGATTACACTGACCAAGTTTGGTGTTGATCTGAATAAATCTCTAGGAGGAGTTCGTTAAAGTACAACCCCTGAAAATGGCAAAAACAACACCAATTTTGAAGGGATAATTCAAAATAACCGACTTCCTGTTGGGATTCGGATTTCGTACCAAGAGACTACTTTGTAGATATTGGTGAGTTACATGTGTGTACCAATTTTTGTACATGTACGTGAAACATAGCTCGAGGCGCACTCCTTTGAAATTGTATAGGTGGCGCTATAGAGCCATTCTGCCACACCCGGTGGAATATTGGCCTGCAGATCTGTTCCGGCCAGGACTCTTATCACACATGTGAAGTTTGGGGAAGATCGGACATTTTATGCCTGAGTTATAACATCTTTTATTCCCATGGCGAGACATTGAACTTCGTCGTGGCGCCATGAACAAGCCTTTTAACGAAAACTCAAGATCTTCACAACTGAACATCGCACAGGCCTTTAGATTAGAACTTGTGAGGTTTGGGGAGGATTGGACATTTTATGCCTGAGTTACAACAACATCCTATTTCATGGCGAAACATCGAAATTTGTCAGGCCGCCATGAACACGCCCTTTAACGAAACCTCAAGATCTTCGCAATTTAAGATCGCAAAAGGCTTTAGATTATCATCATTTCGTTTTTTTATTTCGTTTTTGTAGGTATTGGTGTGTTACATATGTGTGCCAATTTTCGTGCATGTACGTGAAACATAGCTGGAAGGCTGTTGATTTTCTTGGTATAGGTGGCGCTGTCGAGCCATTTTGCCACACCCTCTTCTGAATCCTATATCAGACGAAAGTTTTCACCAGGTTTGACGCGTGTGCAAAGTTTCATGACTTTTTGAGCATGTTAAAGCCCTCAAAAATGCGATTCATTCGGGAGAAGAAGAAGAAGAAGAAGACGAATAATAATTAAAGCTGCAAGCAGCGATGAACGGGCCCTCGCACACGGGCTGACCGGCAGCGAGTGGCTTTAGTAAATAGGTGAATGGTGAGAAACATGCATTTAAACTCATAAGTATAAGTGCAATATATCAAAGTTTACTCCATATTTGTGCCAATCTTCGTGTTGCCAGCAGGTGGTGCTCTCATTATAATGGACTATTGGCCTTCAGATGTGTTCAGGGCAGGACTTTTATCGAACATGTGAAGTTTGGGGAAGATCGAACAAATTATGCCTGAGTTACAACAACTTCTCTTGCTGTGGCGAGACATCAAAATTTGTCATGACGCCATGGACATGCCCTTTAACAAAAACTCAAGATCTCCACAAGTTAACATTGCACAGGCCTTTAGATTAGACTGACTACAAAAAATACATTAATCTCAAAAAAATTCTAGGAGTAGTTTGTCACAGCATACAACATGTCACTTCCTGTTGCCAGCAGGTGGCGCTATTATTATTATTATTATTATTATTAATAATATTATTTTTATTATTAATCAAAAACGAAAACTCAAGATCTTCACAACTTAACATCGCATAGGCCTTTAGATTAGACTGACCATAAAAAAGACATTGATGTCATAAAATTTCTAGGAGTAGTTCATCGCAGTGTAAAATATGTCACTTCCTGTTGCCAATAGGTGGCGCTAGGACTATAACTGAATATGGGCATGTCAATATGTTCAGGTTCGGAGTCTCATCAAACATGTGAAGTTTGGGGCAGATTGGACATTGTATGTCTGAGTTATAGCAACTTCATTTTTCATGGCGAATCATCGAAATTCGCCAGGCCGCCACGGACACGCCCTTCAACGAAAACTCAAGATCTTCGCAATTTAACATCACAAAGGCCTTTAGATTAGGCATACCAAATTTGGTGTTGATTTGAAGAACTCTCTAGGAGGAGTTCGTTAAAATACAACACATGGAAATGACCAAAATTACACAAAATATGCTCATAATATTAAAAATAACCGACTTCCTGTTGGGTTTAGAATTTTGCTCCAAGAGTCTTTTTTGTAGGTATTGGTGTGTTACATATGTGTGCCAATTTTCGTGCATGTACGTGAAACATAGCTGGAAGGCTGTTGATTTTCTTGGTATAGGTGGCGCTGTCGAGCCATTTTGCCACACCCTCTTCTGAATCCTATATCAGACGAAAATTTTCACCAGGTTTGACGCGTCTGCAAAGTTTCATGACTTTTTGAGCATGTTAAAGCCCTCAAAAATGCGATTCATTCAGGAGAAGAAGAAGAAGAAGAAGAAGAAGAAGAAGAAGAAGAAACAAAGCAGATACAAGAGGGTCCTCGCACCTCGGTGCTCGGGCCCTAATAAAGCTGCAAGCAGCGATGAACGGGCCCCCGCACCCGGGCTCACCACCACCCAGTGCCCATAGGAGGAACCGTGAACGTTGGGCCATATGCTTATAAAATAGTAAATATTTTTGCCACATTTCCTGCTGCCAACAGGTGGCGTTATGATTATAACTGAATATCGCCATGTAAATGTATTTAGGCCAGGACTCTTACCAAACATGCACAGTTTCAGGCAGATCAGACATCTCATGTTTAAGTTAGTATGAAATAAGTGATTCCTGTTGCCAGCAGGCGGCGCTATACTTATAATTGAATATTGGCCTTTAGTTGTGTTCAGGCCAGGACTCTTAAAAAACATGTGAAGTTTGGATCAGATTGGGAATTGTATGCATGAGTTACAACAACTTCCTGTTTCATAGTATTAATAGCGTCCTTTAGCACATAGTAAGTGTTTTTAGAATGTTTGAAAATATTTCTAGCATGATTAGCACACAATGGCAAATTTTATTTGCAAATAGTGCACACAATTTTTAAACATGACACTTCCTGTTGCCATCAGGTGGTGCTATGACTATAACCAAATCCGGGGATGTTGATGTATTCAGGACAGGACCCTTGTCAAACGTTTGAAGTTTGGGGCAGATCGGACATTGCTAGAGTTACAGCAACTTCCTTATTCACTATATTAGTAGCATGCTTTAGCACTTAGCTAAGTGTTTCTAGCCTGTATTAATATGTATCTAGTATGTTGCCAGCCTATTTAACACTTGTTTACACTTTTTAATATGTTCCTAGGAGTCTTTAATAGTGTTAACCATGTCACTTCCTGTTACCTGCAGGTGGCGCTATGACTAACTGAATTTGGTCATGGGTGTTTGTTCAGGACAGAACACCTATCACATGTGTGAAGTTTGGGGAAGATCGGACATTGCTTGCCTTTTTTACAGCAACTTCCTTTTTCACTGCCTTAGCAGAATGCTTTAACACTTAGCTAAGTGTTGCTAGCATCTTCCGTCATGTTTCTAGCATGCTGCCAGCCTATTTAACACTTTTTGACACTTTTTAATTTGTTCCTATGAGTCCATAACATTGTTAACCTTGTCACTTCCTGTTACCAGCAGGTGGCGCTATGACTATAACTGAATTTGGTCATGGATGTTTGTTCAGAGCAGAACTCCTATCACACGTGTGAAGTTTGGGGAAGATCGGACATTGCTTGCCTGAGTTACAGCAACTTCCTTTTTCACTACATTAGTATCGTGCTTTATCACTTAGCTAAGTGTTGCTAGCATGTATTGTCACTTCCTGTTACCAGCAGGTGGCGCTATGATTATGACTGAATTTGGTCATGGGTGTTTGTTTGGAAAAGAACACCTATCTCACAAGTGAAGTTTGGGGAAGATCGGACATTGCTTGTCTGAGTTACAGCAACTTCCTTTTTCACTACATTATTAGCGTGCTTTAACACTTAGCTAAGTGTTGCTAGCATGTATTAGTATGTATCTAGTATGTTTTCAGCCTATTTAACACTTGTTTCCACTTTTTAATATGTTCCTAGGAGTCTGTAATAGTGTTAACCATGTCACTTCCTGTTACCAGCAGGTGGCACTATGACTAACTGAATTTGGTCATGGGTGTTTATTCAGGACAGAACACCTATCACACGTGTGAAGTTTGGGGAAGATTGGACATTGCTTGCCTTTTATACAGCAACTTCCTTTTTCACTGCCTTAGTAGAATGCTTTAACACTTAGCTAGGTGTTGCTAGCATCTTTCGTTATGTTTCTAGCATGCTGCCAGCCTATTTAACACTTTTTGACACTTTTTAATATGTTCCTAGGAGTCTGTGACAGTGTTAACCATGTCACTTCCTGTTACCAGCAGGTGGCGCTATGACTATAACTGAATTTGGTCATAGTTGTTTGATCAGGACAGAACACCTATCACACATGTGAAGTTTGGGGAAGATCGGATATTGCTTGCCTTTTTTCCAGCAACTTCCTTTTTCACTGCCTTAGTAGAATGCTTTAACACTTAGCTAAGTGTTGCTAGCATCTTTCTTTATGTTTCTAGCATGCTGCCAGCCTATTTAACACTTATAGACACTTTTTAGTTTGTTCTTAGAAGTTCCTAACAGTGTTGACCTTGTCACTTCCTGTTACCAGCAGGTGGCGCTATGACTATAACTGAATTTGGTCATGGGTGTTTGTTCAGAACAGAACACCTATCACACGTGTGAAGTTTGGGGAAGATCGGACATTGCTTGCCTGAGTTACAGCAACTTCCTTTTTCACTACATTAGTAGCTGCTTTAGCACTTAGCTTAGTGTTGCTAGCATGTATTAGTATGTATCTAGTATGTTGCCAGCCTATTTAACACTTGTTGATGCTTTTTAATATGTTCCTAGGAGTCTGTAACAGTGTTAACCATGTCACTTCCTGTTACCAGCAGGTGGCGCTATGACTATAACTGAATTTGGTCATAGTTGTTTGATCAGGACAGAACACCTATCACACATGTGAAGTTTGGGGAAGATCAGATATTGCTTGCCTTTTTTCCAGCAACTTCCTTTTTCACTGCCTTAGTAGAATGCTTTAACACTTAGCTAAGTGTTGCTAGCATCTTTCTTTATGTTTCTAGCATGCTGCCAGCCTATTTAACATTTATTGACACTTTTTAGTTTGTTCTTAGAAGTTCCTAACAGTGTTGACCTTGTCACTTCCTGTTACCAGCAGGTGGCGCTATGACTATAACTGAATTTGGTCATGGGTGTTTGTTCAGAACAGAACACCTATCACACGTGTGAAGTTTGGGGAAGATCGGACATTGCTTGCCTGAGTTACAGCAACTTCCTTTTTCACTACATTAGTAGCTGCTTTAGCACTTAGCTAAGTGTTGCTAGCATGTATTAGTATGTATCTAGTATTTTGCCAGCCTATTTAACACTTTTTGACACTTTTTAATTTGTTCCTAGGAGTCCACAACCGTGTTAACCTTGTCTCTTCCTGTTACCAGCAGGTGGCGCTATGACTAAAACTGAATTTGATCATGGGTGTTTGTTCAGAACAGAACACCCTATCACACGTGTGAAGTTTGGGGAAGATCGGACATTGCTTGCCTGAGTTACAGCAACGTCCTGTTTCACGGCGAAACATAAAATTTTGTCAGGCCACCAGGGACACACCCCTTGACGAAAACTAAAAACCTTCACAATTTAACATCACAAAGGTCTTATGATGACCCTCACCAAATTTTAAGATAATCCAATTAAAACTGTAGGAGGAGTTCGTCAAAATACGAGGCATGGAAATGGCAAAAACTGCACAAAAATCTGAAACCTATATCAGATGTAAATTTTCGCCAGTCCTGATGCGTGTGCAAAGTTTCATGAGTTTTGGAGCATGTTTAGGCCCTCAAAAATGCGATCCATTACAGAGAAGAAGAAGAAGAAGAAGAAGAAGAAGAAGAAGAAGAAGAAGAAGAAGAAGAAGAAGAAGAAGAAACGGAGCAATTCCAATACGGTCCTCGCACTGCAGGGCTCGGGCCCTAATAAATGGAGCAATTCCAATAGGATCCTCGAACTGCAGTGCTCGGGCCCTAATAAACGGAGCAATTCCAATAGGGTCCTCGCACTGCAGTGCTAGGGCCCTAATAATAATAATAAACAAAGCAGATACAAGAGGGTCCTCGCACCTCGGTGCTCGGGCCCTAATAAATAGAGCAGATACAATAGGGTCCTCACACCATCGGTGCTCGGGCCCTAATAATAATAAACAGAGCAATTCCAAGAGGGTCCTCGCACCATCGGTGCTCGGGCCCTAATAATAATAATAAACGGAGCAGATACAATAGGGTCCTCACACCTTCGGTGTTCGGCCCCTAATAAACGGAGCAGATACAATAGGGTCCTCACACCCTCGGTGCTCGGGCCCTAATAATAATAAACGGAGCAGATACAATAGGGTCCTCACACCTTTGGTGCTCGGGCCCTAATAAACAGAGCAGATACAATAGGTTCCTCACACCATCGGTGCTCGGGCCCTAAAAATTAATTACTTCCGTGAAGTATGGACTAGGGAGGTTTTAGTTGGGCAGAGAGTTCTGTTCTTGTCTTGTCAGTTCTGTCACTGTTCTGTTTTGTTACTCATCGCCTGTACAAGCATCCCCATGACGTTGAGAAAGGCTTGATTGAATGCAGCCGTTTGTGCATTTTCCTCCCTCCTTAAGGCGCTTCCCGCTCCCTTGCTTGCCGGGCCTCATCTATTGCCATCTGCAAATGTAGCTCCCTCTGTGCCCGGTTCAGATCCTGCTGTTGACTGTCAGCCACCTTGAATCTCTCTTAAAACAGCAAGATGCTCCTGATGGTGTATGGTCCATTTCCTCTTGCCTTATAATTGTGATTTTTTTGTCCTAAATGTTTTTGCTAAAATAAAAGAAAAAAAAAAATACAAAAAACTGAGAGTTAAAATAAAGCTTATCACATATCATCGATTAATTTATGAAAGAACTAATCATTAACAACCCCATGATCTACAGTGTGAACTAATCAAAGTTACAGTAGCTAGCAATAATGCATTTATGGTGAGCAACAGGATTTCACGATATATCTAATTTTAGTGCAGGCTTTCAAAACGACATAAAAAAAGGATTAGGTAAGCTTAGTCTATATATATGATCTGTAACATTAAGTGTTTTAGTCATATTTTCATCAGTGGTGGACAAAGTACACAAATCGAGTACTTGAGTAAAAGTACAGATACATATAATAAAATATTACTCCAGTAAAAGTACTCCTTTTTCAATGTTACTCAAGTGAAAGTACAAAAGTACTCAATTTTCTATGTACTTAAGTAAAAAGTACTGAAAGATAGATGTTTTCACAGGCAGTTTAATCCTACTGCTCAAAATACCTGGGATTTTTTCCAAAATAACCACTATATGGAGTCAAGATATATTTTTGTTGTTGATATGGACTATGTTGATGAGAGTAATGTTCACTGTGAAGCTTACACTTGTGATGTACCTGACGAAAAACAGAGATGAACATCTGATTTTCACCAGTAAGAAAAAATTATTTTAAAGTTTGTTGTTTTACAGAACATCACAATTATATATGACATGATAATAAGGCCTGAAGTTAGTATAATAAATTTAAAAACACTCCTGGCCAAACGGGGTGCATCTCTTCCCACTTTGATAATTATTATAGTTACCATGTTCTGAACATCACATGCTTTCACATTGTTTCTCCCCAGATGTAGTATATAAATAGAAAAAGTTTGTACAATGTTTGTTAATGCACAAATTACAGCAACACAAATCAAACTAGCAACAATAACAAATCCAGAACATTTAAATAATAATTGAATAGGCATACATGTAAAAAAAACACAATAAAGCTTTACAGTATAGATGGTCAATAAAGTGAAACTTTCAAACTTAATATATTGTACACAACTTTATATACAATCCTCGATTGTGTTGTCCAACAATGAGGTGGCCGAGTCCAGGGCACCCTCTCTCCCATTGCTCGCAGGTCGACTTCCGTAGATAGCGTCCATTGGGTCGAACCACTTCCACGTTCTTCTGTTTGCACCACTCCGGCCGTTGTGATCCTTTATTGCTCGGTAGTCACTTTTTAGTTTTTTTAATTTGTCCCTACACTGTTTGTAGGTCCGGTGGTAGCCGTGTGCGGCTAAGAGCTGTGCTACTTCTTGGAACACTTTTTCATTCCGTGTCGCCCCATCCAGCTCTCGCTGGATCCGCTCCTCGGCAACCAACGTATGCACCTCATCCACTGACTATAATTCAGCCATATTTTTTTTTGAAAAAATTTAAATTCTTTTACTCTAAAAACAGGTGCTACCACGTTGGCTGTTGTCTGGCTATTTAAATCTAGCGGATTTTAGTGTCTCGTGTCGCAAATACAATGACGCTGGTAGTGACAATTCTGCCTGACCAATCAGTGATCTGCAATGTTTTTATGTCACATTTTAGTATCGGTACGGTACGCTTGAAACCTCAACAGAGGTGGTACCATTTAAAGCGAGCCAAAGCGAGCCGTACCGTACCGTACCATGCAGTGGAAATGCACCATAACTGAGCCGTACCGAATCGAGTCGTACCGTACCATGCAGTGGAAAAGCTCCAAAGCGTGCCGTGCCGTACCGAACCGTACCGTACCGTACCATGCAGTGGAAAAGCACCAATAGCACTTATATATCATTGCTCTTTTTGTTGTTTTTGATTGCTTCCACTGTCCTTATCTGTAAGTCGCTTTGTATAAAAGCGTCTGCTGAATGAATAAATGTAAATGTAACTGTAAATACTGTATATAATTGTAATGTTCTGCAAAACAACACATTTTAAAACACTTTTTTTCTCACTGGTGAAAATGAGATGGTCATCTCTGTTTTCTCTCAGGTACATCACAGTTTAAGCTTCACACTGAACATTACTCTAGTCATCGTAGTCCATATCAACAACAAAAATATTTCTTGTCTCCTTATAGTGGTTATTTTGGGAAAGTCCCAGGTATTTTTAGCAGTAGGATTATATGTGCTAATATAAAATTAAATTAAGTAGCCTATATAAAATTGTTAAATCTATCAGTACGTTTTTATTTAAGTACATAAAAAAATCATGTACGTTTGTACTTTCACTTGAGTAAAATTGAAAAAGGAGTACTTTTAATTTTACTAGAGTAATATTTTATAACAGGGCCGTCGCTAATGGGGTGAAAGGTGATGACGATTATAGGGACCCACAGCTGAGTGTGGGGGGCCCCAGCGATCTCAACCGACTGGCTGAGGCCAGCCTAAAACGACGCTCAAGACAGTTGCAAGTTGCAAGTGTTTTAAGCCTTTCATATTTAAGCATTCAAAAGAGTTTAAAGCATTCAAACACAAGACTGAGTACTCGCGCCATGTCCGGTGCAATCAAAGAGCCGTGTCTCATGAATAGCAACACCAAACCAAGCTCTTCTTTGCACCCTCCTGCACCTGAACCTGAACCGGCACGTGGTGTTCTGTGCGCACAGGGCACATGCAGAGAGAAGCGTCTCAAAGCCATTGAACACTGAATTTACATATTCTTGTACCAACAAATACATACAAAATGATGTAAAATAACCTGTCTTGGAAAGTATGTTCGAAAATGATCGGTTATGTCTTAAGTGAAAGTAAACAGTGGTGAAAGAAATCAGATCTGTACCATTATAATGGATGCATTGTCTCTTAAAGTGACCACGCTTAATTTTAATTTGAGTGTTAATCAAAGAAAATGAAAGACAGAAAATCACTTACTGCTCTCGACTGAACTACTTTGTAGTTTTAACAAGAATTAAAATTATTATTAAAATAAACCGAAAATTATTCAGACACCAGATTATGCATTAGTGGGTGCAGGACACTATAGTTCATTTATTTAAGTAAGGACAGCAAAATAAAGGGAACTGTGAAATATTATACCCAAATGTTCTACATACTGTGGACTACCAGTGAAATTTATAAAAACTATTTGGGACCAAAAATGTTGATCTGACCATGTTTTAAGTGTTTTTTTTTATTATTTTTTTTTATTGCTAATTAACCACACACTGAACAAAATTCAACATTGCTTGGTAATTGGTCAACAAAGTATTGATAGTTGTGTAAATATTGGTATACTAATAGTTGTCTGAAGTTTTGGTTGATTGTAATCCATTATATACTGTACTAGCCCTATCAAAGTTATCTGACATTATCAAGATGAATTTGTTCTGACATAGTTTAACTCTGAGTTCTTGATATTCCATGCAAATATTCAAGCATATTTCTGAATAAAAGTGTTTTCTAGCAGCATCATAAAAATTACAATTCAACAAAATATTATAATAGTCAAATTAACTTTACATGAAAGACATAAAGAAGGAACTTCACCTATTAATAAAAACCCATAGGTAAGTCTTGTGTGCCCCAGTCTACACCTAGTGAAGACAACTTGATAATGTCTTGATTTAAAATTATAGAAGCTACTTATTTTTATACTTGGCTTTATTTCATACAGCTTTTTATTTTATTCATTTATTATCATGTTCTAAACTATAGCAAATAAACTGTGATAATGTGAGAAATGTTGAAGGTGTCTGAATACATTTTGGTTTGACTGTATATTTTATGTTACACTGAAGACTATGCAGTGCTATTTTACAATGTATTATTTGGTTTCTGTACCTGGACACCTACAAACTTTAACAAGTTTAAACATTTTGTAAATAGCACAAATAAATAAATAGAATGAACATACAAATTAAACAATTTCAAACAGGGCCCACTGGTACAACCTGCACTGGGGCCCCGCTAACCCCAGCTACGGCCCTGTTTTATAATATGTATCTGTACTTTTACTCAAGCACTTGTTTGAACTTTAACGGTTGATTCTTCACATCCTCTTACTTTGGCAGTAAAAAAACCCCAAACAAACAGAAAAAAAAAAACGGATTTACCCTCACAGTGCAGTGCAGTGCGGTTCAACTCCTCAACATGATGCTATCCACAGGAATCCACTACCGTGTTTGAGGGAGTTTTCCCAGGTATGCGTGTGCAACAAGTGGGTGGCCAATATGCTAATGTTTCATGTTGACATCAACATGAAACGGCTTGGGATTAATTTTAAAAACAACTTGTTTAACTGATTCAGTGTCTACCATTTTTTTGAGAGACAATAACTTTATAAACAGTTCACTTTCAGATTTAAAACTTTGCAGGATGTTTTAGTACAGCTGTGTTATATACTGTGTGAAAAGTAATTTTCAAAAATCCATAATAGGGGCACTTTAAAAGTGCCCTTTGGCAAGCCAGTCACAACACTGCTTGAGTAGTCAAGTATGTTCTGATGAACAGAAATAAATGTCATAACCCGCCACTAAGGCTACGTTGACACGAAGCCAGAGCTTTCCCTATCCAATTTTTTTCCCCTCATCTCAAGAATCCATGAAACCGACACAAAACTATGTAGTATACATGCCAGACCAGTATGTGGCACAGTAACTCTGCCATAGAGAAACAATAAAAATGGAAAAGAAAACTTGGACTATGGGCATAAACCTTGCATTCAGTATACAAATGAAGATCCCCTGTAAAGACCTTGTCTCAGAGGACCACCAGGACAAGACCACAGGAAACAGATGATTCTTCTGCACAATTTGACTTTGCTGCAGCCTGGAATTGAACTACTGGTTTCGTCTGGTCAGAGGAGAACTGGCCCCCCAACTGAGCCTGGTTTCTCCCAAGGTTTTTTTCTCCATTCTGTCACTGATGGAGTTTCGGTTCCTTGCCGCTGTCACCTCTGGCTTGCTTAGTTGGGGTCACTTCTTCTACAGCGATATCATTGACTTGATTGCAAATAAATGCACAGACACTATTTAAACTGAACAGAGATGACATCACTAAATTCAATGATGAACTGCCTTTAACTATCATTTTGCATTATTGAGACACTGTTTTCCAAATGAATGTTGTTCAGTGCTTTGACGCAATGTATTTTGTTTAAAGCACTATATAAATAAAGGTGATTGATTGATTGATTGAAATGAACATGGGACAATTTATTAGTTATTTGATAACCTATCATTCAATCATTCATTTATAGACAATCATTCAGTGTTTGTTCATGTTTTTTTTTTTTGTTGTCACATGATGTAACAGTGTCTGACTAGGGGCGAGACATGGGTTGATGATGTCATCATTTCAGAAAATATATGGATTCGCTGTCTATGTGAAAACACAAGGGTGGCATTTTTCAGATTTATCCACTCTTGGACCCGATTCCAAAAAAATGGTTTCACTCTCCCAAAATGCTGGATCCATGTGGATGAAAGGCCTATGCAATACAAAATGTATACATATACACCTAAATGCTCCTTAGCATGAATGGGGCCTCAATGTCTATCAGGCCTGATATATCAGGCCTAACGGTGTTAGCATGTACAATTCCTTACAAATTATAAGCAGTAGTTCCCTTTCAAAAGCTTCAGTTCCATGCTGCGCTGCTCAGCGCATTGGGAAACGTCTAATTCGTGACCAGCTGTGAATAATGTGTCTAACACATCGATAGAATTGACCCGGTGGTAATATATCCTCGGTAATATATAACACAAGAATATAAATAATTACGTCACAGGTGCATCAACAAGTCTTTTGCATTCTGTGAATGTGTGCATCAGGAAGATTCTTCTCGTCAGCTACAGATCTTCGTAGGATGAGTCAACGAAATGGTAAGTGTTGTGTTCCTCCATGCTCTCGTCCTATGTATAAGCTGGATACACATGTGTACTGTTTTGTTTGTTTGGGGGTAGAGCATGCGGTTCTGGCTTTAGAGACAGGTGAGTGCGAGCATTGTGAACTGCTCTCAGTGAAGATGCTTCGTGCTCTTCTGAACTATTTTCAGACTGCACCCACCTTTTCATCGGATGGCTCTTGTGCGGATTTGCATGAAGGACGAGTGACGAGTGTCACCGGATCTGCGCATCCTCTCTCATGATCTCGAAGCGCGCTCCGGTGCTGCTTCGGTTCACGAAGAGGATGACAAATCGCGGGGATATTCAGAGGTCAGGCTTGTGCTGCGATGCACACTATGGCAGTGTTATGGCAGTGTACCAGGCTGACTTGAGTGTGGGCAGTACAATTGACGAGGAAGCGTTCTCTGAGCTTCATCGGGCCACAGATTTGTCTCTCTGTGCGACCAAGTAGACGGCTCGTGCCATTGGCCAATCGATGTCAACTTTAGTCAGCAATTTTACGGGCATTAAGGAGAGGGAACGTTTGTTTGTTTTAGACTGTCCTATTTCTCCATCGGTCCTGTTTGGCGATTCGGTTAATATGGTTGTCAACAGGTTTAGGGAGGTGAAGAAACATGTAGAAGTGTTCGTTCAGTTCCTTCCTCACTGCACTCAAAGGGAGGGGTCATCAGCCACCCATCCTCAGCCCGGTCCTTCAAAAACCAGGGAGGTTAAAAAGCAGAGCGTGGCGAACCGTGCTCCCCCTCGTAGGGATTGGGGACAGGTTAGCCGTGCTCAGCAACCTCCCAGGCCAGACATCAGGACTGTCCTTGATAAGAAGAGGAAGTCCTGATGCTCTGGCGCCCTTGCTGGTGGGGGTAGTCCCTCACATGATGGTGCGCGCTCGAGAGCTTTTCACCCCGCCCCGTTACCCTCACAAAACTCCTCCATCCCCGCCACTTTGTGTAATTCGGGAGGAGGTGGTTTCCAACAAGGTATTAGATGTTCCAGTGTTTCCTGCCTTCATTCAGGACATGGAACATCTAACATCCCCTCAAAAGGAAGCATTACAATCGGTACCACTATCAGAGAGTCTGGCAGCTTGGAAACTTCTGCTGGGCATTTCTGAAAAAGCGTGCCCCGATGACATCATAAACCGAGGCTATGATACCACCGGGTCAATTCTATCAACGTGTTACACACATTATTCACATCTGGTCACGGATAAGACATTTCCAAATGCGCTGAGCAGCGCAGCATCTCATTCCGCTTTCACAGGTAACAAGGTTACAGTCAAGTAACCGGGAATGTTCAGTAATATAGTGTGTTTCTCCAGGTGGACAGGAAGCAGCAGAGGATGGACTATCACTCCAGAAGCTGAAAATACAGAAGAAACTGTCTAGTGGTGCTCTGGTCACAAATCAGTCTTTACTGGTTCTACCCAGCCGTGTACCATGTGAGGTGAGACACACAAAAGTGTCTTTTTTATAATGTGCCAATTTTATATAGACTTTTTTTTTTTGTTACTTAGTTCACCCAGAAATTAAAATTTTGTCATCACATATTCACCCTCATGTCATTTCAGTCATAAGACTTTTGTTCAACTATGAAAAACATTTTAAGATTTTTTTTTTATTAAAACCTGAAAGATTTCTTTCACCTCACCTAAAGTTGATGTAGCTGAAACTTACGTGTAAACAAAACCTAAATTAGTTTATATGGTTTACTTTTTAATTAGTTTCTTTATAGACTTTGTCATCAATTTCTTAATTAAAATTTTGAAGCTTAAAAGTTTGGGTAGAATGGATTTTCAAAAACAGAAAACTCCCAGGTTTCATAAAAAATATATCCAAGGGCTTAGATGGTACAATATAGATTACAGCACGCAATGTACAGTGAAATTAAATATAATTTATAGCATAACTATTTGTAACTATAAAGTACAGTACCTCCACAGTACCTTCTCATAGGCATAAGTGAACAATATGCAACGTTTGGGGATAAGGGGCAATAACCTGCAAAATTATAAAGCATTTATACTGTAGGTATTTTATAACTAAAAGGTACCTATTCTAATCCACAATTTTCCGCATGATCATAACTTAAAGATGAACGTACGTGTAGGTAAAGGGAAACAAGTGGGGAATAATGGGGTAATGACTTGGGAAATTAAAGGTATTTACACTGTTAGTATTTCATAAGACAGGTATAACTATTCCAAGATTATGTGGTATTTATAACCTACTGTGTTAGGCAACAATGTTATTGTTTATAACAAGTTGCCTTATTGTAACAACACAAAATATATGATGCAACACATTTTTACACTATGTACTGGTTAGGCTACTTATTGTATTATTACAAGCATTGTCACAAGCATTGTATCGGCGAGGTGCAATACAGTGGAAAAGCAGATTACCTGTTAGAAGAAAATATGATGTTTATGAATCCAGGTGTCAAATTATGAACTATTGTTCCTTAATGTTTTATTGCAGTGGCCCTTTTGCGAACAGGATATAATTCAGCCAAAAAATCAAAGCATTTGAGAAAATCAGTACTCTCCATAGGCATAATGGTTTTTAAACTGTACAAACTACTATCCCCATACACCCAATGCTGTACCTAAACCTACCTCAGGAAAATATTATCAATTTCTGAAATTCATTAAACAACATTATTGGCAAAATTGTACACAATGTGTGGTAGTCAGTTTTGATATGTGTTATGTTATTTGTTGGTGGTAAGTTGCATGGGGGTTACGTTCTTCCACCTACACACTAGGGGGCATAGACAGGGCCTTACGGTAGTTGTGGAGGCTATATGAGTAAGACAGGTAAACCAGTGGATGAGAATTACAATCAGGAGAACCCACATAGTTTTTCAACCGTGCATGCCTGCAGGTGTGGATGTTTGTGATGGATTTTGTCATGTTCAGCTATTAGCACCATGTTTAATGTTGCTTGCATACGTATGAGCTCAATTTACATAAGTAAATGCAAGCAGCAGTGTTTGTAAGTAATTCTACTCTGCATAAAATAAAGTGTTAATCGAGTGCCATGGCAGACGTGATTTATTGCACCATTACGCGTTGGAGACGACTTCAAATTATTATTATTTATTATTTTGTATTATTTTGTAATTTCTTTCAAATAGCCTCATAAACATATATATTTTTTTCTTTCTGATCATTAATGCAGCCAAATATTTTTCTTATATAAATGGAAAACTCTTTGGATGTGTTTGTGACAAACACAATTTCTTTACTTCAGAAAACTTTTTAAATGTATGACTGAACTTTTATCATTTGACAGATCTATGTTTCAGATTATTTACCCGAGGATTGCATGTTGTTTTCTAATGTTCACTTAACTTTTATTGGTGTAAATGTTCATATCTAGAACACAAAACATTGTTTTGGGGATACAGATGAAGCTTCATGCTTATCAAGCAGTTTTATTTTTGTTCCCACTTTATATTAGGTGGCCTTAACTACTATGTACTTACATAAAAAAATAAGTACAATGTACTTATTGTGTTCATATTGTATTGTAAAACACTTTTGCTGCTATTGAGTTGCGATAGGGGTAAGGTTAGGGAGAGGGTTGGAGGTATGGGTAAGTTTAAGAGTGGGTTAAGGTGTAAAGTATGGGTCAACAGTGTAATTATAAATGTAAATACACTGTTAATGTATAAATGTAAATACAGATGTAATTACATGTAGTTTTTTTTTTTTTTTCTAAGTACAATGTAAAAACATGTATGTACAGAATAAGTACATTGTACTATATTATTAATTAAAATGTAAGTACATAGTAGTTAAGGCCACTTAATATAAAGTGGGTCCTTATTTTTTTCTGACCATTTGTAGGTATCATGTCATTTTAAATGATTTACTAAAAGATTAAAAGCACCAGAATCTGGGATTTTCAGCATGAAAGAGTTGTACAAGCTGAGGATTTTGAACTATTATCATAACTTCCTTTTGACCCTAATAAACTGGTAATGAATTCTGTGGCAGGTGAAACAGTATACTGTTCTCATAATATGTGTAAATAGCAGCACTAAAAGTATTTTTGCATGCCAGCAGATTTTTTGGTCTAAAAATCACAATATTGTTGACACACTTTTTTTTTCCATATACCCCTAGATTTAGACATATTGTTAAGATTTTGGATGGTCATTCAGTTTGTTGCTAGTTTGTTGGGCTGTGTATGTTTTTAGGTGAAGACTCCTCTTTGTGAGCTGTCTTCATAATAGGAATAAATGAACATTAAAAAATTTAGTAACAGTCTTTCTCTTAGAGATTTCTTTTAGTGCAACTTCACAAAGTGCGATTACATGAAACATCAACACAGAAAGGAAGTCTGTTTTACCCTACAAACTATTACAACTAAAACAAATCAACTATTGCACTGAAAGCTGTACATTGAAGTTTCCACAGTCTTGTAAAGAGTATAGATATATTTCATCTATAGCCTTTTGTACTTTCAAGAGACCAAATCATAGAGAAAGATATGTACTCTATAAGAAATAGAGTACAGCAAGAAAATAAATGTTTCTTATGCATACAGATTTTGTAAATTGTGAAAGATTTTATTTTGTATTTTCATTTTTTTTTAACTCCTCCATAAGTTTATGCCAATTCTCGTATGGGAAAGGAGCATATTGATCACATACCTTTTCATTTAAGGAAATGATTAAACATTTGACTGAACATTTTAATTATTTTGACAAACCTCCATTTCAAATAATTTTCCTTGGGGTGTTTATCAACAGAATATTTTTCAACACAATGTCATTATTCATTAAAGAATGTTATCAGTTACTGTCGCCATCTTCTTTGACTCAAATAAAGCAACATCTCTGGTGTAAGTAAACATCTTAAATGTGCTAAACATCGTTGTTTCTCAACTTCAGTCATATTTGTGAGATGTAATTAAAACACATTTGAGAACTATGACATTCCACGCTTTTGTAAAGGTTCTAGAAAAAAAAAAAAAATCTAATATAATCTTTACATATAATACATTTTATCTATGCAAAACAAATTGACAAAAAAAAAATCACTGAATTACGAAATGCAAAATTGTATGCAGCATTTAGCCAAAGAGAATTTTAGCTTTGAGCACATAAGAGAAATCCTCTCCTGTTCTCTGTTGTGAATGTGTGATTTTTATAGATAATCATTGATAATTGTTTTTGCATAACTTTCAGGTGATGAGTTCTCTCTGATTGTGGTCAAACATGCAGTGTATGTTCATAGGAATTTATGAACAACTACAGCAAAAAATAAATAAATAAAAGGATAGTCATTCTGGATGAGTCCTTTTTTGGTTGTCTTTTAGGACCTTATCTACGATCCTGTCTACCTGTGTCAAAAAGACACATAATAGCCCTAACCTCTACTTGAAAAATGAGTCTTGTCATTTTCTGTTTTGACTGTTACACTTAATACAAACCCATCTATTACACATAAAGTTAAACATTAAGGATGCCACAGACACTATTTCCTTTGTCTTGGTCTCTAAAGATTGCTACAGTAAATAAATCACAAATCACATGCAGTTAATTAGTTAAAAGGGACATTTTTGGAGCATTTTAGACAGTCTACACCAACACACAGACACGTTTCACTGTATGTATTCATCTGACCAAAAGGTTTCTACTTTTATTTAAAATAATATGGCATGAAGTTACCGTCCTCAACAGCACAGTCCCCTGAAATATTGTAGTATATCTTTATTTATTTATTTTTTTAAATATCTAAGTGTATTTAGCTTAAATGTTAGTTGATGATGTTGATATTTTTAAGAACATTTGATATAGTTAAACATTTTTAATTTTATTGCAAATATTTCACCAAACCTACAGGACTGAAAAATAGGTTTACCATCAGTCCACATTTCAGCTGTTGACCAGAAATGCAAGTGAACATCCCAAGGTTACGAATGTAACCCTAGTTCCTTGAAGGAATGAGACGCTGCGTCGAATGCTTTGGGGAACGCCTTTGGCAAAACCGACTCTGAATATCATTTGCAATCTGTCCAATGGAAGGGCGTGACGTCATGGGCGGGGTGACGCAATGACCGGGAAGCTATAAAAGCACATGCCATGCCGCTATCTTCAGCTTCGAGTAGGGAAGCAAGCGCTGGCATGGGTTCCAGGAGTATGGCGATACGACGCAACGTCTCGTTCCTTCGAGGAACTAGGGTTACATTTGTAACCTTGGGACGTTCCTCTTCAAAGGCTGCATTGAGCGCTTTGGGGAACGATGTGCCCACACTGCCAGACTTACTAAAATCACTGCCTAGTGTGTATCCGAAGAGCACAGCTAAGGCGAGAGAAAGAAGAGCCAGGAGTAGCTCGCATATCTATGTTGTAAAATCTGACAAAAGTGGAGGCGTGGACCATCCCGCAGCATTGAAGGTGTCCAATAGGGATACACCTGCTAAGAAGGCCTTAGAGGCCGCCATACCCTGTGTAGAGTGAGCCTTGGCTCCCAACAGCGGGGGAAGAACAGAGGACTCATAGGTAACATTGATAGCCTCAACTATCCAACGACTAAGGTTCTGTGTAGTTGCAGAAAAAAAATCCCACTTTGGTGGGACCATGGCACACAGGCCGTCGGTCCGTCTTTGTCCACAGGGCAGTTCTGTGGACGTATGTGTCTAGCACTTGAGCTGGATACATACAATTAGGAGGAAAGCAGAAGGCCTGCAGTACTACTGATTGTGGTGGGACAGAGGGATTTTTTTTTACATAACCCACTCGAGGGTATAAGAGTGCTTTGGCCATGGCGGGCACAAAGTCTAGGTAGGTAGGGGCCATTGAAGGGGCCTACAGTTTAAAGGGTCAGATGTATATCTCAAATATCCTGAGCTGGCTCAAATGGAGCTTACACAGAGCCTCTAAAACCACAACCAATCCCAGGGGGGAAACAGGACTCTACTGGAGGCCTCAGCCTCAGTGCACTATGGAGGACACATGTCACTATGGGGTGTCTACCGACTGATTGATCACTGGAAGGGACATGGTAAGCTGCAATGGCCACCACGTAAGCCTTTAAGGTGGAGTGGGTTAACCCTGCAGTGGGCCTGGCTTGTAGAAACTCCAGAACTGTACCGATTGGGCAGTTAACAGGGTCAAGCTGGTGGCCTCTAAGAGTTTCCACCTCAGGGCATACAGTTTCCTCGTTGAGGGTGCTCTGGATTGGAGGTGGGTCTCGGCAACCTCAGTTGAGGGACTGGATGCTATGAGTTGTGCCCCCTCAGGAGCCACACCCACAGTTTCCACAACTCTGGGCAAAGGTGAAATATCTCTTGAGTCGCAAAGAGTTCCAAAAACTCTCCATATCTGCTTCACCACCTTGGGGTGAAACCACCCGGGCCTCGGCCCGTCTCGACAGTATGTCTGTTCCCACAGTCAATCTCCCAGGAATTTACACTGCTCCAGAAGAGATGAGTTTGTCCTGGGACCACAGAAGGATCTGGTGTGCCAGCTTGTACAGGGGCACGAACACAGATCTCCCTGGTGACTGATATAAGAGACCACCGATGTGTTGTCGGTGCCCAC
>NC_068415.1:29027733-29030233 GCF_023724105.1 Carassius gibelio
CAGGTAACACTACCTGAGAAATGAATTATTTGAATTCATCTACATGTGTGTCTACAATTATCTAATTATTCTATACCGTTATTTTGGGAGTAATAGATCAAAAATGCTCTTCAAGAGAGAAGATGAATTAAAGATGCACTTTCTAAAAATTGTGTATTCCTTAAATCTATGTCTGTATCAGCCCTTAACTCCAAGGGGTGGGTGGGGGGAGTGCATGTACAGTTCTCTCTCCACCCTCAATACCACAACTTAGGTGCCCTTGAGCAAGGCACTGAACCCCCAACTGCTCCCCGGGCGCCGCAGCATTAATGGCTGCCCACTGCTCCGGGTGTGTGCTCACAGTGTGTGTGTGTTCACTGCTCTGTGTGTGTGCATTTCGGATGGGTTGAGCACAAATTCGGAGTATGGGTCAACATACTTGGCTGAATGTCACGTCAATTTCACTTTCACTTTAACTTCAGGGTTAGGTCAACTTCAAGAGGGTGTGGTTTCACCGTACTGAACTAACAGCCCTGTCAGAGTGCATCTGATTTCTGTCAGGATTTTCCCAATCCAAAGAAATGGAAGCCACAGGAGATTTAGGTAAAATTTAAATGAATTATTTCTACATTTGTAAAATATTGTTTGCTTTGGGTCAATCTGTGAAGTTAATTTAAAAAGAATAATCCAAAACAAAGGTTTGTTTCACTTTATTAAATCATCTGAAATGCGTTCTACCCAGTAGATTGAGCTAAATACTCGGGTATCCTTCAAGGCTGGTTTACTGCTTGATTTGTCATAAGCCCCAGACCAAAATTGAACAACATCTAAAAAATATGTGCTTACTGGGGGCGGAGGATGGATGGATCCAGGAAGAAATTTCGAGGGCCAAGGAGTCACAAGAGAAGTGGACAAGAGAGGGGAGGATTATTATTTTTTCTGAGGTCAGGAAGTTGGTCAGGGAAGACCCATCTTGTGACTCCTTGGCAGAGTACTTTCAGGCAAAGGGATTCCTCATCAAAGAAGAGCATGACAGGTAGGGTGGTCTGTGCATGGAGAGGTAACTAGGCATTGAGAGTCATTTCGGTTACATTTTATTGTCATTTCCACAGTGTAATTGTACTTTGAAGTACTGAGTAATATTGATTTAGTACATGCAATTACTATATAAATAATTAAAGTGTCACTGTCACTTCTGATGGTCGTAATAGACTATACAAGGGTGTGTTTGTCCTAGTAATGGTCCCTTCGTTTCCTAGCGCTGCCATCCTGGAGTCTGAAATTCTGGCTCTCACAGAGGAGGAAATGGGTGAGGTGTCCAACCGTCTCTGCCAAGATAAAGGGGTCCCTCCGAAGACCAAGACAGACTTCCGGAGCTTCTGTCTCACCACAATGATGTGGGTCCATCACCTGGGTCCTACAAGTATTAAAGAGTTCAAGGTGAGATCTCTGCTGACCTATTTTAGACGTGTTCAAACACATATGGAAACACCGAACCTTGTCATTCTTGTCTGAATGTTTGCACAGGTCCAGCAATGGAACGACAGGGTGACAAATGGAGATGTAGTCGTGTAAAGCTATCCAAAGGAATTATAAAGTTGAACAGAAAAGAAGAACATGTAAGATGATCCTACACACACACACACACACACACACACACACACACACACACACACACACACACACACAGCAAACTATTAGTTCATTATCGATCTTTGTCACAGCTAACACTTGTAAAATATGTACAAATCTGCTGTAGTGGTTGGAGTGCTACTTCAAGCACATCAGGCCAGAATATTTAAATTCTTAACCAGTGGAGGAAGACGCCAGGGACCGGTTCTTCCTGGGAGCTTCAGGACTTCCTCCTTGTAACCCAACAACAGATGTTAAACGACTACGAGAAAAGCAAGTATTCTAGTCAGTGGTTCATGGGGTTGATTTTAATGACAGGCCATTACAGACGTCTTACCTTAATTTCTCCCTTCAATGTTTGCCAACAGGTTTGTCAAGAGAAAGCCGGAGAAGCCTATGCCACTACCAGAGCCACAGTCAGGAATGGTGGTCAATCCACCCTGGCCAACTGCTGAGGAGGACCAACCACAGATGCTGGAGAGGTACAGAATGACTTCACCTCATTAAGTGTGTAGGCTTGGTAAAAAATGATCTATTCATTCCGATAGCTATTCAGCCATTTCCCAAATATTCCTATTATCTATAAAAAAAAAAAATATATATATATATATATATATATATATATATATATATATATATATATATATATATATATACACTTTAATATATTAGTCATGTACACTCTTTGTTGTTTGTATTCATCACAGCCAATTGATTTTGAGATCCATATTATGGACCAATTCAACAATCTAATTTACCATTGACTTTATTATTATTATTATTATTATTATAACCATTATAGGACATCTCCACCTAACCCAGTGGTGCAGCACCCAACTCCTAGGTTTTGGGGAGCTTTTGAAGACCTGTTTCCCATTACCCTTCACGG
>NC_068415.1:29040233-29055421 GCF_023724105.1 Carassius gibelio
CCTCAGTCGTCCTCAGTGTGAAAAGATGGATCTCAGAATCATACAGTCACTGCTGGAAATGGTTCAAATAGGCAAAAGACGCTGGAAACCCAAAAGTTTACAGGAGCTAGAGGATTTTTCTGAAGAACATTGAGCAGTTTAACTGTTCAGGACAACCATCACAAAACAATAAAACAGCTGTGGATCATCCAGGGAACGACACACCAGTATTCAGAATCAAGGGTTCATAAACTTTTGATCAGGGTCATTTTAATAAATTCAGCTATTTGTTCAAATTTACTATATGTAAACATATTTTATGTAAAATATCTTATTCAGGACAGTACTAAATAAAACAAATAACATGCATTTTGAATTCTCTTTTGTTAAAATGATTCACATTTTTATAGTTTCTGCAAAGGGTTCATAAACTTTTTCTTGCAATAATTTCACAGTTACTCTCCAAATTAGTATATTAGTATATGAAGGCCAGAATCATAATAGTAATACAGCTACTGGTTTATTTTAAACATTATTGATAGACAATTTAAAATTACAGAATAATTGAAAGTTATCAATTTTAAAATTTATTAGGCTTTTAAAAAATATTAATTAACTTACCGGTTCGACCACAGGAAAGAAAAACGCAAAATGTCCCACTGAAGCCTTCTGCTTGAATTCGACTGAAATGGCAAAATTATTGCAATATTAAAAAACATGCTCAACTATATAACTCACATGTCCCCACCATATCACATACTCTTTCATTTATATTCAATATTCAGTCAATGTGCAACATAAATACAGTTGGTCTTTCTCACAAATAAATTCCTTCAGAATTTCAAAATGTTCATTTAGCTTTAATGGCCACTAGAATAGATTTTAATCATTACAATTACAGTATTTTCCTTTACATACTTACAGTATATAAAAGTAAATAACTTAACGTTACCTCTGTTCGACAACATTAAACAAAAAGTCCAAAGTCCGTTTAAACGGTGCGCACGGCCGCTTGCTGCCCGCAATCGTGAAATACCCTTTCAACCTACTACTCAGCAGGGCCGTGCACAGACCTTTTGAGGGGCATGTGCTGAAACTGAAAAAGGGCACCCCCTCTTTTTTTTTATATCAATTATATATATTCTCTTTTTTAGCTATTCTGTTTGGTTTCATAAGCTAATTTGTTTTATTTGGTTAACATTATTATGAATGACATTGAGAAGAGGGGAAGGTGAGCAATGAGTCAAGTATTTTGACAAACTTTTTTGAAATATAATTTAAGTAATTATGTCCAACTCAATTCCAGATTATAAGAAACTATAGCCATACCGTTACTATAACATATCCAACATGTATCCGCCTACCTGGCAAAAATTTGATACTATGGTGGACCAGGGATGTTGGTTTCTTGAAGGTCTCTTATTCACTACACTTTCCCTAAAATAAGCCAGCAATGAAAAAATAAATAAAAATAGTGTGAAAAGTACAGTTGCAGTGAAAAGCATTTCTGAAGGATCACGTGACACTGAAGAGTACTGAACTTGAGTGATGATGCTGAAAATTCAGCTTTGATCACAAAAATAAATTACATTTTAAAATATATTCAAATAGAAAACAGTTATTTAAAATTGTAAAAATATTACACTATATTACTGTTTTTGCTGTATTTTGGATCAAATAAACGAATCCTTGGAATGAATCATGAACATGACATTCTGCATGATAAAATATAAAGATTTCACAGTGATCTTCTGTAATTTTTTTTAGTTACTACTACATTACTGTAGTAAAACCATGTTTTACTACATTTTATACAGAGAGTATACGGAGAGTATACCATAACATGATTAGCCTAAATGTTAATAAATTAAGTGTATCAGCAATCATAAATCAAAGAAGAAATTTCTTAGAAATATAGTTGTCTAGGTGACGAGGATCATTTGTCGCTTTCTGTAAGTTCCAGTACGAAACAGCGCGGGGGCGCACCTCTTATGATTTTCCGATGGTAAAAACAAATAATATGTTGTTGTATTACTTATCAATATATAGTTTTTGACCAGCGAATTCGTGCAAATGTTATTTATTTATTTTTTGTCCGTCATTAAAACGACGACGGCGCCTGCCGCTGCCGGTGTTCTGTCGATTTGTCCTACGCTGTCAGATTTTCCTAGCCTGACTACGTCAGACTTCCTACTTCCGCTCAATTTCATTTCGCTAATTCGCTTCAGAGTCTGGTATTACCAGGCTAAGATTTCCCTACCTCCCACTAAAACAGTGGGTAGTACAATTCCACAACAAAAAATGCTACTGTAAAGTTATGGTTTATTAACGTCTACACGTTTTATATAGCGCTTTACACAGTACTCAAATATACTTTACAGAACAGAGAAAATATGAAAGCAACCTTAACCCTCAGATGGTCTTCGGGGTCTTTTTGACCCAAAATGACTTTTGCTCAAATAATAAAAAAAAAAAGTTCCCTTTGTCCAAATGGTATGAAACCTTCTACAGCTCTCAACACTTTCTAGATCTACAAAAAAAAAATAAATTGGAATGATATCTGTATATAGAGGAATACATTTTTTGAGACTATAAAAACTGTTCTCTTATCATTTGTCAAATAAAATCATCCAAAATGCAGAACCAACACAAATATAAAGTGGTGACACGGACACCGACAATGTGTACACACACACACACACACACTTGTGAGTTTATAAAACAACTGCTCCAACCCTGTCTACAGAAGTCATGCGGTTTACCATGCTTACTGCATGCAATGCATTGTAATGTAACATCATTGAAAAACTGGGATTTTTTCAGTAAAAAAATACTAAAATTTGACAAAAAATATTTTATTTTTGTTATAATTGTGATTTTATAATATTTAGATATGAATCCAACTGAATCCAACTTGTGAAAAGATATCTTTCAGGTAGTCAAATAGCAAATAGCATATAGTGGAGCTCTATAGCCATCTAGTGGTTAAAATGATTTTTTTTTTTTTTTTACTGCATTTTCCATAAAATGGGTATAAATGTTACATTAAATCATTTAAAATTATCCATGTTATCCACATGAATGAAAGTTAGAAATCTGTGTCTTTTATAAAGTGAATTTTACATAAAATGCTGTTTTTTTGTAAAAAGCCTATTTAAATAAATATTTATTTATAGAAATTTAGAAGATATCATAAATCCTCCAAAAACTGCACAAATGTTGAGTAAAAACATTAACAAACGGAGTAAAATTACATTTGTAAAAAAAAAAATATTATCTTGATGGGTCAATATACAATTGTGGGAGATTTTGAGTTTGAATAATTCTGGGAAAAAATATATTTAATTACAAAATATTATTATCTTCCCTGATAAATCATCCCTGAAATATTTTGTTTTTAGTCATTGCCAAGCTCAGGGATAATTGATTTCAGATATTTAGTTTTAAAAACAAGAAGTTTACTCATTATTTTGTCAACTATGTTATGGACAAAACCTATAAGTTTTAACTTTAAGTAAATGGCAGACATTTAAAAAAATCATTACTCTTGGAAGAATATGTGTCTATTTACCTACCTTTTCAATTAAAATACCCAATTAATTAAGAAAATACACATTTTGTTCAATTGAAACCCCAAATTTCAAGTACTGAAGTAAACGGTCTGTATATTTTGTTTCCAAAGTGCTTGATTCATGATAATTTTATTGATGAAATTATGTTGAGGTATATATTTGACAGCTACTCAGTTTCTAAATATTTACTTGGAGATTAGAGAACCATTGAAATATATATATATATATATATATTAAAAAATATAATGGTAACTTAATTGACAGCTCAGTATCATAGTTGACAAAAGTAACATAGTTGACATGACAAAGAAGGATGATGTATTTAAAAAAAAAAACAATCTTAAAGGGGGGGTGAAATGCTCGTTTTCACTCAATATCCTGTTAATATTGAGTACATATAGAGTAGTACTGCATCCTTCATTACGCCAAAAAGTCTTTAGTTTTATTATATTCATAAGAGAAAGATAGTCTGTACCGATTTTTCCCGGAAAAACACGAGCGGCTGGAGGCGTGACGTGTGGGCGGAGCTAAAGAATCATGAGCGCGAGTAGGCTTTTGTGTTGAGAGCATGTGGAAGCTGTGACACAGATCCAGAGGCTGAAATTTAACAAGAGCAGCATCAGCAAAGGCTTCTCTATGTGGTATGTACTGAAACTGTATATATTTGCTTAGCAGTTTTGGAAAATGACTAAGTTCCACTTTGTCGTCTTTTTAAAAAAAAAAATTTTTAAGCTGTAGATGTGGAAAGTGCAGTTTGATGACATCGCATGTTGTTTACTTGATGTGCTTATGCGCCGATAGCTAAGTTAACAACACAGAGATATTTGAAGCAGTTTTACTCACCGCCTGCGGTTCCAACACACGATCGTGACCCTTTTTCGTTGGGACTGCATTATCCTTAAGAAATAAACGATGTGCAAATCCGGCGTCAAACTGGGCCTTGTTTGTAAAACAAGCATCTTCGAAATGCAGGGAACAAACACAAACACTTGCACAACTCCGTTGATGCTCTGTAAAAATAAACTCCATCCACTGGTCCCTTAATGCTGTTTCTCTTTTGGTAATCTGTGCAGGGTTGTCTTGCCCTGGCAACCAAAAACACACTTCTTTTGTGACATTTGGCGACGCTCTCGCTCTGATCAGTGAAGTCTGTTGTGCTCTCAGTGCTCTGCTATACGGGAGCGTGCGCTCTTCCGGCAGAAGTGCCTCAGGACACATATAAGGAAATTCCGCTCCATCTAACGTCACACAGAGCCATACTCGAAAAAAACTTTCCGAAACTTGTGACAAACCAGAAGGAGTATTTTTGGAACAGAAATACTCCTTCAAACGTACAACTTAATTTTTGAAACTTTGTCCATGTTTAGCATGGGAATCCAACTCTTTAACAGTGTAAAAAACTCAGTATGCATGAAATAGCATTTCACCCCCCCTTTAAGGTCAGCATGGTTGAAATCCCCATCTATGATGAGAAAAGCATCCGGGTGTGCTGTCTGCTGCTCACTGATTTGTTGGTACAGTTCATTAAGTGCGTCGTTCCTGTTGCTGGTGATGTTGAATGGGGGAATGTACACTTATTCTGTTGGTTAACAGAATATGTGTGCTGCATTGGATCAAAATTTTAATAGTGCAAACAGTTGTATCTCAAAAACATTTATATGTCAGAACCCAAGTAAAACATTGGCATACCCTCCAACTTCCAGGCACCCAAGAAACCGACGGAGACAGAACACACTCCCCATTTTCTAACCCAAGAACATAGCCAATTATGCATGTGCATGTGTGTCTGTGTGTGTGTGTGTGTGTGTGTGTATCAGAGGTGTATAGTCCAGGTGCCAGAAAGTAGAAATCCTGTCCAGCAGCTGTTCCAACCATCACTAAACCAACTCCTCTACCAGGTAGATGAGCTCATTAGTGAAAACACCTGTTCTAGATGTAGAGGCAGATCCAAAATCATGGCAGGATTTTTACTTTCTGGTACCTGGACTATACACCTCTGGGGCCCGTTCTTCGTACGTCGCTAACTCAGTTCGCTGGATTTGATTGTTGATGATTTGTCGTGATCTTGGATCATTTGGTTCTTCGAAGCTCATCCCGGAGCTGCTGTCATAGCAACAGGTCCGTCAGCTTAAACCTGCTCGGGAGCAGCTTAATTCATGTAAACAGGATTAGATCGCTTCTTTTCAACCAGAACTGAGACTCAAAATATGTCTGCTACCACCGCTACTTTATTACAAGAGTATCGTACTGATCCAGGGACAATAATTTAAAATAATAATCATTAAAAAAATTATTTAAAAATAATATAAAAAATGTTGTGTAGTCCATAACAGCCTACTATAGACAAAGCCAGTTTTACTCACTGAAATATTTATTTGTCATAAAATTATTACTTCATAATTATATTAGAGTCTTACACACATGCTATACAGATAATAGAGTCGTGCATTATTTTGAGTGATGACTGCTATTATAAGAGTGGCTTGATGGAGCGCAGGAGATGCAGATAACATGATATTGACCCTTAAGAAACTTTCATTAATGCTGTCACGTAACAAATCTGTCCAAATATAAAATGAATAGATAATTTCTACATTGAAATGAAAATGTAAAGACTGCACAACTATTATAAATTGCGAATCTAAATTCTAAAAAATTATAATAAAATAAAAACATGCATCTATTATCTGTTTCATGTAGCTATTATAACATTTATGTAGTTTTGTTTGCTTGGCTGTTTCCTTATAAAAGTCCAAGTCAAGTTTTTCGTCGGGTGTCGTTTTAAATTATATGATGTCATTACATTGCCGTCTTGCCACCAGCCAATCACTGCACTGCTGATCATGGTTTCGAGTATCGATATATATCCCCTTTTAAGACAACACATGAACGTGCAATTATCTCAGATGACCCAATCCAGCGATACTAATCATACACAACAGGTGTGTTCGAAGAACCCAATTAGCCGGATCAGGATTAGCACGATGATATCATCTTGGATGTGTCATTTGATCTCGGATGTAATAAGCGACGTACGAAGAACAGGCCCCTGGTGTCTATATGTGTGTGTGCTTGACCGTGTGCTTGTGCCACGTGTTTGTTAGCATGTGTGTGTGTGTGCGCGCATGTCCTTAGCCATGAAGATATGATTTGGCAATATTTTCCCACACATCTCTTTTTATTTCAACATGACGTGCTGTCACGTGCTGTGGGGCAGGAATCAACCTGAGCACATCCTCAAATGGATACCAGAGTGCATCCTCTCGCATTGGCCAATAGTAACGATTGTGTCCCACTCTGTGCAGGTACTTAACATGAACATGTGTCTCACTCACTTCAACAATGGTTCCAGGGTAAACCTCATCGTCATATCTGATGACACACCACTGACCAACAATGTCACCTCTATCCCACTGTACTTCAAGGTCTGTTTGTTCTTGGTGCAATGCAGGAACAGCAGAGTTGACTTTGAAGACGAAGGCCTGAGCTTGGTAACACTGACATTGCAGAATCTGCCTTGTTGAACACAGGGATTTGCCTGAAAACAAGTTTATAATTTTATAATATTTATTGCAAAGTATTTTATTAGAGGTGCTCCGATCACGATCGGCCGATCGTTATGCGTATCTCCTCAGTAAAGCCGGTTTTCTAATCAGCGGTTAATTCCATCAGGTGCGTGATTTCACATAGAGCAGCTGTTACTACACAGAGCCATTGTTAATAGAGAAGATGCGCAAATCACGTTAATTTTCAGCGTTTATTGGCCCATCTTCTCAGTTAACAACGGCTCTGTGTAGTAACAGCTGCTCTATGTGAAATCACGCACCTGATGGAATTAACCGCTGATTAGAAAACCGGCTTTACTGATGAGATGTGCATTAACGATCGGCCGATCGTGATCGGAGCACCCCTATATTTTATAGTTACTGTACAATTAGAATATTAAATGAACTGCTGAAAACTATAAGAACATGTAATGAATGTCAACTATGTTACTCTTAGTCAACTCTGTTACCTTGGCAGAGTAACATAGGTGACTGGTAACCTAGTTGACATTTTTGCTGTTTTTAGGGATAAAATCAAAATGGTTGCCTAGCACCAGACACCACATGGCATTTTAGGGAGAGGTTCTTCTAAATATTATATGTACAACTGAGTAAAATTGAAATTCAAAGTTATTTATGAATTCATTGTAGTAACATTGTTGACATATGATAAGTACACATTTGCCCCAAGCACTACTTCAGGTGAAATAACAGAAAATGTGGAGGGAGAACATACCTTGGAGTCTTGCTAGTTTTCTCTTCATGAGGAAATGACATCATGAGGAAATGACATCATGTGGAGCAGATCATGTGATTTGGAAAACACACTCTTCCTTGAGGGGTGTATTTGCTATGGGTAACTTAGATGACAGTGACTTCTCGGACACATATTCAATTTGCCAATTTCTATTGAAAATGTGACATATCGCCCAAAAAGACACATTGTTCACAATTACCTCAACTTAATGTAAATAATATAATTAAAACTGTTTTTGAATAAGTTTTTAAAATGTTTTTTTAAGTAATGAGATTGTGCTTGTAATTCATTTCGGACGGTTATTTAGTTGACATTTTAGGGATATCTAGTAAATTTTTATAAATAAATGATTATTTCCATAATAATTAACTATGGAATTTGTAAAGACAAGATCATGAAGAACACTGAAGACTTTTAAAATTGTATTTTAATAAGCATGTTTGCGAGATAAATCTCATGGACATGAAAACTCCCTCGATTATATATTGACTCTGTTACAAATTAAATGTTATTGTCAAAAAACACGAGTGTGGACAGGAAACGTAGACCATAAGAGGGTTAATATACATTACTTCCTGAAATCACGTGCGCAAACACAAATAACAATAGTAGTAATAATAGTAATGTTAAATCTTACTTGTGAAAAGTAATCCCGAGCAGTACTTGCGATGGTCCGCCGATTAGAACAGGAAATTGCTGCACAGTGCTGGTATCTTAACTGCTGCTACGCAACGAAACTAGGAGTACGACCGGTTCAAGATGGCGGCCGCAAATCTCGTCGCCCAGCGGCCAATAGGGCGTCTACTTATATGATGTCTATGTGTGTATCTATATACAATTAATAGACGATGCGTCTGCATGTCGAGGGAAGTTTCCCTCTGGTTATACAGGGTTAAATACCACCTACCAGCCAATCAGAAACAAGAATTCGTTGTTTCTGGGTAAATTACGTGCTGCACACAGAAACTAAAAAAAACGTCAATCTACACCAACTAAAATTAAAAAGCTTTCTAAACTACTTATGACCATCTTTACTAGAATGTATCACAAACTGTAGTATGTATTGTTTTAAATATTGAATAACTTGATTTAGAATTTATAATATATTATTTTTTAAGAGGATTTGTTTTTCCCTTACGATTTACATTACAACTGTGGCATGCTGTGTAGCCTACAATAGTTTCTTTTTGAAAGGCTGCTATTTTTCATAAATTCTACAGATAAAGAAAAAAAGTTAACATTGGCCTTAGTCTACCATGGTTATAAGGAGCCATCAATAATCTGACCTCCTTATTGTAACAATAGCTATTGGTAAAAAAATTATAAGAAATAGCTATTCTAGGCTATGTATGTAACTTAATGTTTCATAATACCAAATTGAAATTACAATCGACAAGAGCTTTAAAGTCTGCACCTTAATGAATGATCAGTTAAACAATTTGTTTTCCCCATGTCTAAAATGTATCCAGCTAATAACGACAGATATTAGGAAAAAACTGGCAGATTGCAGGGAATTAACATTTTTAATAGAAGATTTTAAGTAAAGTTCTTTTAGTGTAATTCTGTCACAGAGATCAGATTTTAGGTGTTTAAATAATATAAAATACATGCAGTTAGGTTATTAACCAATTTTGCATATGCAGCCACAAAAGACCATTTTGCACAATTAAATAAACAAGCAAACAAATACATTTCACAAGGGAGTGTGTCCATTAAATCCTGCTAAACGTCTCAAATATCAACCCCGCAATGTTCAAACTAAAACTACACCTTTGAAGCCCTTCATTTTTTAGGATTTTGATTTCCTGGACGAAATCAGTTACCTGTGATCCAAGATAATGAGAGCAGATATGGGGATTTAGCCAAATTTGGGGCAAAATGATTAATGATTCAGTCAAAAACTCTCCAACTTCTTTGCAACCAGAAGCTTTAGCGTAGCTTTGGCTACCTAAGGAAAGGACTAGAGATATATTTTCATTATTTTATATTTATTTCAAATTTTACCGTATTAAGTGGAGCAGCCCCATGTTTAGGTTTAAAAGCAAGTGGTCAACCAAATGGCCGTTCATCACCACAGGCACAACCAGCTCGTACTTCTGAACAGGGAGAAAGAAGTAGAACAGCCAAAGAACAGGCCCTTGAGTCGACAAGAGGCATCAGTTCTACTTGCGCTGGTCAATTATGATGAACAACAGGTCAAATTTGACTGTAGGAAAAACGTGAGTGAATGGAGTGGAAAACCTGTGTCTCCTCCCTTGACAGATGTAATCTCACTCACAAACTTCAAAGCCCTGCTACATAAGAGAACTTGCTATGATTTTAGTACAGGTACATGACAGAACATAATGACAACTCAGTCAAAATGAATAATGTCAACAGATATGAACTAAGTAACAGTGCATCATGTTTCACAGTGAAGTATTTCTTAATCAGTTTTTGATTGACCTGTCTGTGTAAATGACCTATTCCATGTTTTTATTCATCCTTTTCTGGGTGTATTCAACTTCTGTCCCAACTGTAGCTTTTATTCTTTGACCAACTATCGTCTCTGTCCCTTAATCTCTCTCATTAATTTACAGTGGCCACACAAATTATTTGGACAGTTAGACTATCAGCAAACTTCCATGATGTTCATAAGTTTTTTCATAAAATGCTAGATAAACTTGTATTTGCTCTGTAGAAAAACACATTTAACACAACTCTAAAGAGATATTGTGTAAATAAATACATCAGACTGTTACGTGAACATACCCCTCTAAATGGCAACAAACGATTTTTTCAAGTTCAAATAGTCAAAGTTAGTAGAACATGTCCATGGCTAATGTGCTGAAGTTCACTTGTGGTTCCTCTACTGGGGCACCTGTTTGAACTCATCTTAATGGTGCTGCTGATAGGGCCCTTTCTGAACGAGGACGATAGGCACATGCTAGAACATGAGGACATTTTCTGTACCACAAATTACATTTCAAATTAAAGCTGCAAGCAGCGATGAACGGGCCCTCGCACCCGGGCTCACCGTCATCGTGTTGCTTTAGTAAAAAGGTGAACATTGAGAAATATGGATTTAATGTCCTAAATATAAGTGGAATATATCAAAGTTTATCCCATATATGTGCCAATCTTACCGTTGCCAGCAGGTGGCGCTATCATTATAATGGAATATTGGCCTTCAGATGTGTTCAGTCCAGGACTCTTATCAAACATGTGAAGTTTGGGGAAGATTGAACATTTTATGCTTGAGTTACAACAACTTCTCTTGCTGTGGCAAGACATCAAATTTTGTCATGGCGCCATGGAAACGCCCTTTAACAAAAACTCAAGATCTCCAAAAGTTAACATTGCACAGGCCTTTAGATTAGACTGACCACAAAATATATGTTAATCTCAAAAAAATTATAGGAGTAGTTTTTCGCAGCGTAAAACATGTCACTTCCTGTTGCCAATAGGTGGCGCTATGACTATAACTAAATGTGGTCATGTAGATCTGTTAAGGGCAGAAGTTTTATCTAACATGTGAAGTTTGGCGCAGATTGGACATTGTATGTCTGAGTTACAGCAACTTCCTTTTCATCGCAATATATCAAAATTTGTCAGGCCGCCATGGACACGTCCTTTAACGAAACCTCAAGATCATTGCAATTTAACAATGCAAAGGCCTTTAGATTACACTGACCAAGTTTGGTGAAGATCTGAATAAATCTCTAGGAGGAGTTAGTTAAAGTACAACCCCTGAAAATGGCAAAAACAACACCAATTTTGCAGAGAAAATTCTAAATAACTGACTTCCTGTTGGGATTCGGATTTCGTACCAAGAGACTTTTTTGTAGGTATTGGTGTGTTACATGTGTGTACCGATTTTTGTACATGTACGTGAAACATAGCTCGAGGCACACTCCGTTGAAAGTGCATATGCACTCCGTTGAAAGTGTATAGGTGGCGCTATCGAGCCATTTTGCCACACCCAATGGAATATTTGCCTTCATATGTGTTCAGGCCAGGACCCTTATCACACACGTGAAGTTTGGGGAAGATCGGACATTTTATGCCTGAGTTATAACATCTTTTATTCCCATGGCGAGACATCGAACTTCGTCACGGCGCCATGGACACGCCTTTTAACAAAAACTCAAGATCTTCACAACTGAACATCACACAGGTCTTTAGATTAGACTGACCACAAAAAAGACATTGATGTCATAAAATTTCTAGGAGTAGTTTGTCGCAGTGTAAAATATGTAACTTCCTGTTGCCAATAGGTGGCGTTATGACTATAACTGAATATTGGCATGTAGATCTGTTCAGGTCAAGAGTCTTATCCAACATGTGAAGTTTGGGGCAGATTGGACATTGTATGTCTGAGTTACAGCAACTTCCTTTTTCATGGCGAAACATCAAAATTTGTCAGGCCGCCATGGACCCGCCCTTTAACGAAACCTCAAGTCCTTCGCAATTTATTATCGCAAAGGGCTTTAGATTACACTGACCAAGTTTGGTGTTGATCTGAATAAATCTCTAGCAGGAGTTCGTTAAAGTACAACCCCTGAAAATGGCAAAAACAACACCAATTTTGAAGGGAAAATTCAAAATAACCGACTTCCTGTTGGGATCCGGATTTCGTACCAAGAGACTTTTTTGTAGGTATTGGAGTGTTACATGTGTGTACCAATTTTTGTACATGTATGTGAAACATAGCTCGAGGCGCACTCCGTTGAAAGTGTATAGGTGGCGCTATAGAGCCATTCTGCCACACCCGGTGGAATATTGGCCTGAAGATCTGTTCAAGCCAGGACTCTTATCACACATGTGAAGTTTGGGGAAGATCGGACATCTTATGCCTGAGTTATAACATCTTTTATTCGCATGGCGAGACATCGAACTTCGTCGCGGCGCCATGAACAAGCCTTTTAACGAAAACTCAAGATCTTCACAACTGAACATCGCACAGGCCTTTAGATTAGACTGACCACAAAAAAGACATTGATGTCATAAAATTTCTAGGAGTAGTTCGTCGCAGCGTAAAATATGTCACTTCCTGTTGCCAATAGGTGGCGCTATGACTATAGCGGAATATGGGCATGTCAATCTGTTGAGGTTCGGAGTCTCATCAAACATGTGAAGTTTGGGGCAGATTGGTCATTGTATGTGTGAGTTATAGCAACTTCATTTTTCATGCCGAATCATCGAAATTCGCCAGGCCGCCACGGACACGCCCTTCAACGAAAAGTCAGGATCTTCGCAATTTAACATCGCAAAGGCCTTTAGATTAGGCATACCAAATTTGGTGTTGATTTGAAGAACTCTCTAGGAGGAGTTCGTTAAAATACAACACATGGAAATGACCAAAGTTACACAAAATATGCTCATAATATTAAAAATAACCGACTTCCTGTTGGGTTTAGAATTTCGCTCCAAGAGTCTTTTTTGTAGGTATTGGTGTGTTACATATGTGTGCCAATTTTCGTGCATGTACGTGAAACATAGCTGGAAGGCTGTTGATTTTCTTGGTATAGGTGGCGCTGTCAAGCCATTTTGCCACACCCTCTTCTGAATCCTATATCAGACGAAAATTTTCACCAGGTTTGACGAGTGTGCAAAGTTTCATGACTTTTTGAGCATGTTAAAGCCCTCAAAAATGCGATTCATTCGGGAGAAGAAGAAGAAGAAGAAGAAGAAATATAGCTGCAAGCAGCGATGGCGGGCTCAAGCCACCAATGCCATCACCACCCCGGTGGCATCAGGTAAACTGTGCCCAGCGGGCACATGCATTCACAATATCCCTCAGGCAGTGAGGTTTTAAAGGATAGAGGGGAGCGTAGAGGGGAGCGTGCATTTGCAGTGGCTGGGCCACGACTCTGGAATACCCTGCCTTTAGAGATCAGACTGGCCCCTTCCTTGTCTATTTTTAAATCTTTGCTAAAAACTTTTTTATTTTCCTTAGTGTACTGACTACTGTGTTATGCTACATTTTGAAATGGGTGGTTTTAAATTTTTTGTCTGGTCTATTTTTATGTATGTGTAATATTCTTGCTCTTATGTTAAAGCACTTTGGTCAGCCAGGAGGCTGTTGTAAATGCGCTATACAAATAAATTGAACTTGAACTTGAACTTGAACTTGATATGGCAGTTAAAGGGTTAATCCGAATCATCTAGACTTTAAAATCACATTCACAGAAAAAAAAAAAAATATATATATATATATATATATATATATATATATATATATATATATATATAACTTTAGTAACACTTTACAATAAGATTTCATTTATAAACATTATGTTAACATGCACAATATTTATATAGCATTCATTCATGTCAGTTAATATTCCAAACTTAAACATTAAAACATTGTTTTATTGTGATTTTTTTCCAAGCACATTTTACCAATTCCAAACCATATCAATCTTAATAACTACCATTATTTTTTATTTAATCATTTATGAGTGCTATACAATAGTCCAGGAAAGCTGGAAGAGAAAAACAGGTCAAGAAGAACTGACAAAAGAATTGCAAAAGAATTAGGAATTAATGTGAAGATTAATTTTTAGTCAATTCTGCAAGACAGACTTTCAGGAAAGGAGGTGGAATAAAAATGAGCTCCTAAATCTTAATCCCGGATTCTGGAAGATATACTCCTCAAACCATCGAACAAGAGGAGGTGGTGCTGGTCCTTCACGAGTCACTCTAATCTGTTCATTAAGCCTATATATAAAGTCTTAATACATAGTATTTCACAATACTTCATGGTATTCTAATTAAATATTTTTTTGGAATCTTAGATCTCTCAGAACCTGACACATTGTAATTCTGAGACTCCAGGAAAGTGGCAGTTCTGTAAAATGTTGGCGCTGGAGACTAAATGCTCACTGATAGTTTCACACCTAATTCACTTAAAACACACACAAACACACACACACAGTGACAGAGGGACAGAGTGACATCAGATGTATGTTTTTTAATTTTCTGTCATCCATATAATGTTGTATAGTCATGAAACTATGCATATTTCCTCAGAATGACTTGTCTTCTATGTGTACATTTTTTTGAAGTGTTTAGAAGCTGCACTTTTTTTTACTGGTTCCTTTTTTACTATTATTTCAAAAAATCACCACGACAAAACCATTCAAGCTATCCAAAATTCATTCACACCTGTTCTGTAAGATTAATTCTTTAAACAGTGGTAAAAGAGGATGTGGTGCTGAACCTTCAAGAGTCACTCAAAACGTATCTGTCCATAAAGCCTATAAAGAATTATTCTTAATATACAGTTCACAATACTTCAGCTTGTTATTCTAATTAAGTGAGGGTCATTTTATCAGTAAAATTCCTAAAATA
>NC_068415.1:29055921-29084722 GCF_023724105.1 Carassius gibelio
TCAGAGCCTTTTCTTTGAATATATCAAGCATCTTTAAAGTGCATTTTTTGAATTTAAGCACTCTTTCATCTTCCCTTACACTCTTATAAGTTAAATTTTTTTGTTTTAGTGTACACTTTTTTGTGTTACTATCTTCACAGACCCATTTATTTCTTTTTCACTTTCACACACTTATTTGTGTTTTTAGCACTCCTTTGTTTTATTTTACAACACATATTAATCCACATGACCATCACAATAATCCACAAGTAATCCACATGACTCCAGTCCATCAATTAACGTCATGTGAAGCAAAAAGCTGTGTGTTTGTAATAAAAGAATCCATCATTAACTTTAAACTATTTGTTTTTGCCTAAAATATGAGATTTTAAACTATATAGAAGTACACAAGCCTTTTATCGCGACATTTCGACAGCTTTCTGTGTCTTCTTCAGGCATGACTTGTGTAAAATAAATGTTTTCTTCTCTGAGCTCAATTTAATTTTTTAGAATTAAAAGCTCCTCCCCTCTGTTTATTTTGTAATTTTTAACATTTTCAGAGCCTTTTCTTTGAATATATCAAGCATCTTTAAAGTGCATTTTTTTAATTTTAGCACTCTTTCATCTTCCCTTACACTCTTATAAGTTTACTTTTTTTGTTTTAGTGTACACTTTTTTTTTGTTACTATCTTGCCCTCAGTGTGTCCCCTTGTTAGCAATGTGGGGGATGTTTGGACCTCTATGTATGTGTCTAATATAGAGAACATTTAAACACAAATAATAATTCTTAATAAATATGAGTGAAAGTCAGCTGATGGTTTGTTGACCTCTTTTCGCCAGCCTGGAGTTTCTGAGCCTCTGTTTGCAGAAGTGTTATAACATTTTACATCTCATTGAATCAATGTTTTCCATTTTGTTCATACATACACATCATTTTTTACAATTTTGCCACATTGTGATTACAGTGAAACCTGAATGACATCTAAACTCTTAAAAACTAAAAATTTAAAATTCATCCATACATCCTGGTTGGCCGAGACCACCCCAGAGGCACAAAGGCCTATTAATACAAATAGAAATCCCACAAATTATCAAAACTGTGTAAAGTAATGCATAATTTCATTCTAAACAAGCATGCAAAATTTAAGAGTGATAGGGCAAAAAAAAAAAATAACAACAACACTTTAACAGTTATGTTTAAAAACACAGTGTTGTTTGAGTAAATGCAATTTATAACCACTAGATGGCAGCGGAAGACCACTAATGGGCTCATTCATCTAGTACAGTTTTTATGAATTCATGGCAAAACATTAATAAATTAACTGTTATAACATTTTAAATCTCATTGATTTGATGTTTTCCATTTTGATCATACAGATGTATCAGTTTTTACAATTTTGCCACATTATGATTACAGTTTAACCTGAAAATGACATCTAAACTCTAAAAAAGAGAAGACTTGCAATAAGTTTATTGTCACCTATCACTTATTTCAAATACCTATATCTGCAACAAAATGTTTGTGCATATATATGTGTGTCTTTGTGTGTGTGTGTGTGTGTCTGAGTTGTATCTTTTTTTATTTTTTTCAGATGGAGATGTTTTCTTCCCTGAGCTCAATTTAATTTTTTTTAATTTTTGGGTCTGTGAAGATTTTAAACTATATACAAGTACACAAGCCTTTTATCGCGACGTTTCGACAACCTTCTGTGTCTTCTTCAGGCATGACTTGTGTAAAATACATATTTTCTTCACTGAGCTCAATTTAATTTGTAAATTTTATTTCTAAACACCATTTAGTCTCCTAGGCATTTAGGGCCTAGGCTCCTCCCTTCTGTTTATTTATGCTGCCATGCCCGGGGAGGGTTCACTGCATTCACTTTTCCCCCATAATTTTTCTCTGCCCAGGAAGAGGCCACCTCGAAGGCCGAGGCCAATTTGTTTATTTTTGAATTTTTAAATTTTTCAGAGCCTTTTCTTTGAATAAAAGCTGTGTGTTTGTAATAAAAGAATCCATCATTAACTTTAAACTGTTTGTTTTTGCCTAAAATATGAGATTTTAAACTATATACAAGTACACAAGCCTTTTATCGCGACGTTTCGACAGCTTTCTGTGTCTTCTTCAGGCATGACTTGTGTAAAATAAATGTTTTCTTCTCTGAGCTCAATTTAATTTTTTTGAATTAAAATCTCCTCCCCTCCGTTTATTTTGTAATTTTTACAATTTTCAGAGCCTTTTCTTTGAATATATCAAGCATCTTTAAAGTGCATTTTTTGAATTTAAGCACTCTTTCATCTTCCCTTACACTCTTATGTTAAATTTTTTTGTTTTAGTGTACACTTTTTTTGTGTTACTATCTTCACAGACTCATTTATTTCTTTTTCACTTTCACACACTTATTTGTGTTTTTAGCACCCCTTTGTTTTATTTTACAACACATATTAATCCACATGACCATCACAATAATCCACAAGTAATCCACATGACTCCAGTCCATCAATTAACGTCATGTGAAGCAAAAAGCTGTGTGTTTGTAATAAAAGAATCCATCATTAACTTTAAACTATTTGTTTTTGCCTAAAATATGAGATTTTAAACTATATACAAGTACACAAGCCTTTTATCGCGACGTTTCGACAGCTTTCTGTGTCTTCTTCAGGCATGACTTGTGTAAAATAAATGTTTTCTTCTCTGAGCTCAATTTAATTTTTTAGAATTAAAAGCTCCTCCCCTCTGTTTATTTTGTAATTTTTTAAATTTTCAGAGCCTTTTCTTTGAATATATCAAGCATCTTTAAAGTGCATTTTTTGAATTTAAGCACTCTTTCATCTTCCCTTACACTCTTATAAGTTTACTTTTTTTGTTTTAGTGTACACTTTTTTTGTGTTACTATCTTGCCCTCAGTGTGTCCCCTTGTCAGCAATGTGGGGGATGTTTGGACCTCTATGTATGTGTCTAATATAGAGAACATTTAAACACAAATAATAATTCTTAATAAATATGAGTGAAAGTCAGCTGATGGTTTGTTGACCTCTTTTCGCCAGCCTGGGGTTTCTGAGCCTCTGTTTGCAGAAGTGTTATAACATTTTACATCTCATTGAATCAATGTTTTCCATTTTGTTCATACATACACATCATTTTTTACAATTTTGCCACATTGTGATTACAGTGAAACCTGAATGACATCTAAACTCTTAAAAACTTGTTTAATCATTTATTTTCAGTGTGTGTGTGTGTCTGTCTTTTGGATGTGTTTAAATGTCATCCATACATCCTGGTTGGCCGAGACCACCCCAGAGGCACAAAGGCCTATTAATACAAATAGAAATCCCACAAATTATCAAAACTGTGTAAAGTAATGCATAATTTCATTCTAAACAAGCATGCAAAATTTAAGAGAGATAGGGCAAAAAACAACAACAACAACAACAACACTTTAACAGTTATGTTTAAAAACACAGTGTTGTTTGAGTAAATGCAATTTATAACCACTAGATGGCAGCGGAAGACCACTAATGGGCTCATTCATCTAGTACAGTTTTTATGAATTCATGGCAAAACATTAATAAATTAACTGTTATAACATTTTAAATCTCATTGATTTGATGTTTTCCATTTTGATCATACAGATGTATCAGTTTTTACAATTTTGCCACATTATGATTACAGTTTAACCTGAAAATGACATCTAAACTCTAAAAAAGAGAAGACTTGCAATACGTTTATTGTCACCTATCACTTATTTCAAATACCTATATCTGCAACAAAATGTTTGTGCATATATATGTGTGTCTTTGTGTGTGTGTGTGTGTCTGAGTTGTATCTTTTTTTATTTTTTTCAGATGGAGATGTTTTCTTCCCTGAGCTCAATTTAATTTTTTTTAATTTTTGGGTCTGTGAAGATTTTAAACTATATACAAGTACACAAGCCTTTTATCGCGACGTTTCGACAACCTTCTGTGTCTTCTTCAGGCATGACTTGTGTAAAATACATATTTTCTTCACTGAGCTCAATTTAATTTGTAAATTTTATTTCTAAACACCATTTAGTCTCCTAGGCATTTAGGGCCTAGGCTCCTCCCCTCTGTTTATTTATGCTGCCATGCCCGGGGAGGGTTCACTGCGTTCACTTTGCCCCCATAATTTTTCTCTGCCCAGGAAGAGGCCACCTCGAAGGCCGAGGCCAATTTGTTTATTTTTGAATTTTTAAATTTTTCAGAGCCTTTTCTTTGAATAAAAGCTGTGTGTTTGTAATAAAAGAATCCATCATTAACTTTAAACTATTTGTTTTTGCCTAAAATATGAGATTTTAAACTATATACAAGTACACAAGCCTTTTATCGCGACGTTTCGACAGCTTTCTGTGTCTTCTTCAGGCATGACTTGTGTAAAATAAATGTTTTCTTCTCTGAGCTCAATTTAATTTTTTAGAATTAAAAGCTCCTCCCCTCTGTTTATTTTGTAATTTTTTAAATTTTCAGAGCCTTTTCTTTGAATATATCAAGCATCTTTAAAGTGCATTTTTTGAATTTAAGCACTCTTTCATCTTCCCTTACACTCTTATAAGTTAAATTTTTTTGTTTTAGTCTGTATTCACCTCGGGCCTTCGAGGTGGCCTCTTCCTGGGCAGAGAAAAATAATGGGGCAAAGTGAACGCAGACACTGTAGAACAAGCAGAAGCTCTTATCACAGCTGAATTGTTTGAGGAGGAAACAAATAGTTTAAAGTTAATGATGGATTCTTTTATTACAAACACACAGCTTTTTGCTTCACATGACGTTAATTGATGGACTGGAGTCATGTGGATTACTTGTGGATTATTGTGATGGTCATGTGGATTAATATGTGTTGTAAAATAAAACAAAGGGGTGCTAAAAACACAATTTGCAATCAAGTCAATGATATCGCTGTAGATGAAGTGACCCCAACTAAGCAAGCCAGAGGCGACAGCGGCAAGGAACCGAAACTCCATCGGTGACAGAATGGAGAAAAGACAGAACAGAAGAGGATAGTGAAGATGATGAGGCTGCCTTTTGTTAATTAATTGTGATGCATAGCAGTTTGCCTGAAGGTGGTAGCCAGTGTGTGCTTTGTGTGTTGCGGAGGTGAGGCCCTCTTGGTTAGCATTGCGGGCTGACCCGGGTTGCCCAGACTCAGTTTTAACTCTTGCGTTTGGCTGAGTTTTAACAGGGTCCTCGTTGGATCTTGCGACTTGCGGACCAACCTGGACATCCCTTCTGCCATTCTGGCATGGCCCTAGCGACTTGCGGGGCCTGTCTTGTATGCTATGTACATACTTTATATTTACATGTTTGGCGTGGTGTGGAGATGAAGCCCTCTTGGTTAGCCTTGCGTCTGGTGGGCTGACCCGGGTTGCCCACACTCAGTTTTAACTCTTGCGTCTGGCGAAGTTTTAATTGGTACCCCCGTTGGATCTTGCGACTTGCGGACCAACCTGGGCAGCCCTTCTACCACTCGGCCGTTGCCCTAGCGACTAGTGAGAATGGCACTCACCATGGGACGAGGAGGGCGGACGGGGCACACAGCTATGGCATGCCCCGGAGCTGCACAGTATAGACATAGATTCTGGGCCAGCTGTCTTTGACGCTCCGCCATAGTGAGGCGGTAGGAGTCAACCATCATGGGTTCGTTGGCTTGTTCTGGGGAGCTGACGTTCTCTGGTCGGCAGAGTGGTGTGGAGGAATGCGCCTGGCCCTGGTGCTCTTCTAAGCACGACTGCATACGAGTGGCGAAGCGGATGGACAGCTGGATGAATCGCTCGAGGCCGATGGTATCCTCGTATGCAGCGAGATGCAACCGCACTCGGGGTTCCAGTCTTTGATGGTAGGTCGTTAGCAAAGCCTGTTCGTTCCATCCACTGGAGGCCGCCAGAGTTCTGAACTGCAAGGCATATTCATTGACAGAGATTTTCTACTTGTTTTAAATTGTACAGCTTCTCACCTATCGAAGAATCCCAGGCAGGTCTGCCGAAAACTTCTTGGAAATGGTCGATGAAGCTAGAACAAGACTGGATAACTGGGTAATTTTGAGTCCAGAATGAATTTGACCACAGTAGTGCTTTGCCTTGCAATTGGGAAATGATAAAGGCTACCTTAGAGCGGTCCGTTGGATACGAGAGCGGTTGCATCTCCAGGACCAGTGAACACTGAAGCAGGAAACCGCTGCATTTCCTCCGCCGAGCCAGAGTAGGGCGCCGGCCTGGCCATGGGACTGGCGTGCACGGCAGGTGAAAGAGTGATGACAGGATCGGCGGAAGTGCTCGCTGGTGGTGGAGATGCTTGGGCTGACATGAGTGTATGACAGAGTGCATCTACCAGGTCTTGAAAGGGGTCCGTGAGGCTCATGCTTGTGCCTGTCGGTGCTGGTCCGGTCATCTGTTGACACCACTATCGCCCCACACCAGACCCGGCTCTCCCTAAACACTGGGTCACAGCAGCAGGCCTTCAATGAGCCTGTGTCTTACTCACTTCCCATTCGGCTCAATCTTGCACCGCAGCTCTTCCAGCAGCAGCGTTGAATGCAGCAGGGCCTCCAGCTGTTGTAGCAGACACTAGCACAAGGTCGTTTTGCTAATAAATTTTTCGGTACCGTCGCTGTGACGAGTGGGGCAGGGCCGAGAGCCATGGGAATGGGTGGAGGCCGGTGGAATAATTGGAAGTGAGCAACACCTGCGCCACTCACCGGTCTCTAGTCAAATTGAGGAGCTCCAAGTCTCTAGCCAATGTGTTACTTGGCTTGCTTTTCAACACTTTCGTCTTTGTGTGGTTAAGAGGAAAATGCACGTTCTTTTAACATTTTATCACTTTTTAAAAAGATGCTAAAACTTGGCAAAAATGTTTTTATAAATAGGTAAATTTGATGCTATGTGCTTTGGAAAGCAAGTTGCTTAGGTAGTCTGAGAAATTGCTAAATCTAACCACAAATTGCTAAATTGGCAACAATGCAAGCTACTGCAGGACATTTCATCATTTCCTGTCAAATTTCACAAACCAGTGCCATTTCCTGCAGTCTACAGCTGAAGCAAGCATAAGGCTGCCTCCACTTGCAACACAAGCCCTTACACCTGTCTTTCCCACTGCAACTTTTAAACCTTTTCCTTTTCAGTGACTTCCAGTTATTATTTATATTTATGGTTGGACAAATAGGCCTAATCAAACAATAGCCTTTAAAATAACCTAAAATACATGGATGATAACAATGAAGGCATAATTGGTTAAAATAAAGTATAAAAGGCAAGTAACAATATAGTTCTGTTGAACAAAACTTAATAATGTTTTATAAAAAAATATAATGAACATACACATCAAAAACCTACAAAGGGCACCAATGTCCCGACAATCATTTCTACATGTCACCGTGTAATCATCTCCGGGTAATAAAGTATATGAACAATGCAGTTCTTTGACATATCATTTATTACAGCATAGAAACTATTCTGCTTTATAATGTTGTGAAAAAAAAGTGCTTGTAGTACATAAACAAATCATTATTTTGTTATTTTCCAACAGTGTATCTTATTTCTAAGCCAATTAAAAGCTAAAAAAGTGACATGACTGGAATATGAATAGAAAGTTCAGATGAACAGCATTTATCTGAAATAGAAATAATTTGTAACATTATAAATGTCTTTATCATCACCTTTGATCAATTTAAAACAGCCTTGCTAGATAAAAGTATTAATTTCATTAATAAATAAATAACTACTATACGCTTTTGAAAGGTAAAGTGTATAATGTTTCAAAAGTTTTTTTTTTTTATTTTAGAAAAATGCTGATCTTTGGATCCTTCAATTCATTCATCCTGAAAAACCTTTGACTGGTCGGTTATATATTTATATATTACAGAAATGTTGTAATGTAATGTGTGTGTGTGTGTGTGTGTCATTTATTGAATGAGCACTATGCAATGTCCGAACTGATTGCACTGTATTTTATTAAGATCATTTTCTATTTCTAACGGTTTTAAATTCATTTTAAATAAGTCAATTTTATATCATTTAAAAAGTTTTAAAATTGCTTGGTTTATTTTTGTTCTTTATGATTATTTTACTTTCTTTTATGTAAAGCACTTTTAATTACCATTGTGTACGAAATGTGCTATATAAACAAACTTGCCTTGCCAAGGTCCATTTCAATACCATAAAATGTTTTTTTTTTCTTTACATGAAAACCCTAAAATCTTCAACACATCTGTATGATGTGAAAACATACTGAAACAAGGATACACATTTCCTACAGTTGAGTGTGAGCCTTTATCATTTCTGTTCATCGTTCAAATACAGGGCCACAGACTAGCAAATCTTGTGAATCCTTCTCCTGTCCTCATATGATGTTTGAAAAATGTATTTTTATGTATATTTCATAATGGGGGGAAAATAATAAGGGTGTAGCTATTCAATTCAATATAAGGTTAAATTCACAATTTTGAAATCACAATTTGACTCTAATCATTTTCAAAACATCGATAAGCAATTAATAAGTGTTGTGCTAACAATTTGTCAATGTTTTGTCAATTCATTTACAAGTGATTAGATAATAATAAACTAATCATTTACAAAACATGACTATGTTCATAAATGATTATCAAGTAATTTGCTAACAGTTTACAAATCTGTTGTAAGTTATCTTAAAAAAACAGAATCATGATATAGTTAAACAGATCCTTAGTAAAAGGTTAATACACTGAAAAAAACAATTTAAGGTAAGTGGTTGCAAACAATAGAACAATAACTTTCAAGCAAAATGAGAAAGAAAAGGTTTTTTTTTTCAAATTTGGTGATTTTGTTTTTTTTGCAGAATCTGTTAGTTGAGATCACAAAGAAGCCTCTCCGTGTTTGAGATATCAGTATTGGTATATTTAAAAGCGTACATTTTGAGGTTGAAATCGGCCAGTTTTTCAGAGAGACTAGAGCGTGCAGTAGGGGCCAAAATGATCACGGTTATCACAGAATCCTCTTCAAAAAGTCGTAATGCTACACAATGAAAACAATTCACTACGTTTTATGAAGAAAACCAGCAAATAACATACAATTAGCATCTATATGTACTTTTTGTTTACATAAACATTAAAATAATAACATAAAAAATGATGGCCAGATTTTAAAAGGAGTGTCCTGCAACGTTATCTACAATGCACAAGTTCAAATAGACTGTCAAATTTTGACAAAAAAAGTGCTATAAAAAGATTAAACTCACATATTTCCGCCTCTAAATCGTTTTTATAAAAGTCAGAAACGATAAATTACTGACATTTACAAAGTACATCAACCTTTATTATTAATAGTATGCTGTCCGAGCTTTACAGGGGGTATGGCTTATCTAAATGAGATGTAAATGAGCCCTATTGTCACTCCCAGCAGTGAGAACAGGTGAGAACTGCATAATCTTTAGAGGCCATTTTCTGCCTTTTGAGCTTTTTTGAATGCCTACCTTAAAGGGGGGGTGAAATGATTGTTTTCACGCAATATCCTGTTAATCTTGAGTACCTATAGAGTAGTACTGCAACCTTCATAACTCCAGAAAGTCTTTAGTTTTATTATATTCATAAGAGAAAGATAGTCTGTACCGATTTTTCCCGGAAAAACACGACCGGCTGGAGGCGTGACGTGTGGGCGGAGCTAAAGAATGACGAGCGCCAGTAGGCTTTTGCGTTGAGAGCGTTTGGAAGCTGTTACATTAAGTGAGGACAAAACCAACCAAAACAGACCATGGCTAACAGTCAGATTCAGCGTATATTTATGATCCAGAAACAGATCCAGTGGCTGAAATTTAACAAGAGCAGCATCAGCAACAACGTCTCTGTGTGGTATGTACTGAAACTGTATATATTTGCTTAGCGGTTTTGGAAAATGACTAAGTTCCACTTTGTCGTCTTTTTTTTTTTTTTTTTTAAGCTGTACATGTGGAAAGTGCAGTTTGATGACAACGTCGCATGTTGTTTACTTGATGTGCTTACGCGCCGATAGCTAAGTTAACAACACAGAGATATTTGAAGCAGTTTTACTCGTGCAGTTTGATGACAACATTGATGTTGTTTACTTGATGTGCTTACGCGCCGATAGCTAAGTTAACAACACAGAGATATTTGAAGCAGTTTTACTCACCGCCTGCGGTTCAAACACACGATCGTGACCCTTTTTCGTTGGGACTGCATTATCCTTAAGAAATGAACGATGTGCAAATCCGGCGTCAAACTGGGCCTTGTTTGTAAAACAAGCATCTACGAAATGCAGGGGAACAAACACAAACACTTGCACAACTCCGTTGATGCTCTGTAAAAATAAACTCCATCCACTGGTCCCTTAATGCTGTTTCTCTTTTGGTAATCTGTGCAGGGTTGTCTTGCCCTGGCAACCAAAAACACACTCCTTTTGTGACATTTCGCGACGCTCTCGCTCTGATCAGTGAATGTCTGTGCTCTGCTATACGGGAGCGCGTATAGCATTTATGTCTTATAAATGGCTTACAACTGAATGTTATTATAAAGTGTTACCAAACTTTTACTTAATAGGTCTTTTATTGTTTCAATACTGATGATTTTGGCATACAGCTCATGAAAACCCCAAATTCCTATCTCAAAAAATTAGCATATTTCATCAGACCAATAAAAGAAAAGTGTTTTTAATACAAAAAAGTCAACCCTCAAATAATTATGTTCAGTTATGCACTCAATACTTGGTCGGGAATCCTTTTGCAGAAATGACTGCTTCAATGAGGCGTGGCATGGAGGCAATCAGCCTGTGGCACTGCTGAGGTGTTATGGAGGCCCAGGATGCTTCGATAGCGGCCTTCAGCTCATCCAGAGTGTTGGGTCTTGCGTCTCTCAACTTTCTCTTCACAATATCCCACAGATTCTCTATTCTAATTGAGCACAGTAATACCATGGTCAGTAAACCATTTACCAGTGGTTTTGGCACTGTGAGCAGGTGCCAGGTCGTGCTGAAAAACGAAATCTTCATCTCCATAAAGCTTTTCAGCAGATGGAAGCATGAAGGGGTGAAATGCTCATTTTCACTCAATCTCCTGTTAATCTTGAGTACCTATAGAGTAGTACTGCATCCTTCATATCTCCAAAAGGTCTTTAGTTTTATTATATTTATAAGAGAAATATAGTCTGTATCGTTCTTTTTTTTGGAAAAACACGAGCGGCTGGAGGAGTGACGTGTGGGCGGAGCTAAAGAATCACGAGCACGAATAGGCTTTTGCGTTGAGAGCGTCTACCGTGAGGAAAAACCATCATCCAAAACAAACCATGGCTAACAGTCAGATTCAGCCGTATATTTATGATCCAGAATCAGATCCCGAGGCTGAAATTGAACAAGAGCAGCAGCAGCAACGACTACAGCAGGACGTCTCTATGTGGTATGTATTGAAACTGTAAACTTGCTTAGCGGTTTTGGAAAATGACTAAGTTCCACTTTATGTCGTCTTTTTTTTTTCTTTCCTCTTTAAAGGTGTACATGTGGGAAGTGCAGTTTGATGGCAACATTGCATGTTGTTTACTTGATGTGCTTACGCGCCGATACTTAAGTTAACAACACAGAGATATTTGAAGCAGTTTTACTCACCGCCTGTGGTTCAAACACACGATTCGTGACCCTTTTTCGTTGGGACTGCATCATCCTTAAGAAATAAACTATATGCAAATCCGGCATCAAACTGGGCTTTGTTTGTAAAACAAGCATCTTCGAAATGCAGGGAACAAACACAAACACTTACACAACTCCGTCGATGCCCTGTAAAAATAAACTCCATCCACTGGTCCCTTAGTGCTGTTTTTTTTTTTTTTGGTAATCTGTGCAGGGTTGTCTTGCCCTGGCAACCAAAAACACACTTCTTTTGTGACATTTCGCGACGCTCTCGCGCTGGTCAGTGAATGTCTCTGCTCTGCTCTACGGGAGCGCGCGCTCTTCCGGGAGAAGTGCCCTTAGGACCCATATAAGGAAATTCCGCTCCATCTAACGTCACACAGACCCAAACTCGAAAAAAAAAACTTTCTGAAACTTGTGACAAACCGGAATACTCCTTCTAACGTACAACTTAATTTTTGAAACTTTGTCCATGTTTAGCATGGGAATCCAACTCTTTAACAGTGTAAAAAACTCAGTATGTATGAAATAGCATTTCACCCCCCCTTTAAAGATATAATATCATCCTCCCGGGGCTCTCTCTCGTTCGCTGCCATTACGAGTGTGAAAAGGAAAGTCCCTCTTTAAACCATTCAGACAGATCCACCTTTATTCTCACGAGGTCATTCTCCTCCGTGACTCAGCAACGACAGGTCCTGAACTGCGGGAATTTTTTTTATTTTTTTTTTCAGTAGAGACAATGAAAATGCTTCTAAATGCTTTTCTATTGAAAAATGCTCAGAATGCACGCAGATTGCCTCCTCAAAGACATTGCGTGCATGCTCTTCACCCAAACAAATGACGCAAAGATCGCGTGTGTCATCGGGTGTCAAATAACGCCGACACGGATGCACACATTGTCTAAACGCTTGCTAGTTGTTGCCATGATAAACAGAGAAAGAGTGCTCTTACCGGTTCTTTCAGAGGCACGCTTCAAACAAAACAGTCAGAGAAGACGAAGAAGATAATGACGTGCTCTCCCGGTGCTTGCTTATAGTGGCGCCGGTAGAAACGTCGGAGGATGTCGCTGGCCAAAAGGTTGGTGTTTTTTCAAAGTATGCTTCAGACACGGGTCACGATGAGGTGTTCCACAAAGCGACCCCTAGAGGACGCAGTTCGAAGTTCCCTCTTAAGGGAACTGTTTAAGTCTTTTGTAAATATCCCAAATCATCAACACACATCTGTATGATATAAAACATACAAAAAAATTTTTTTTTAGATCATCCACTCAACCTATAATATCATAAGTATTTTAAAATTGTGTCAAAAACTTTGGAAAGAATCTAATGAAGATTAAAACAGCATTTTTTCAATTAACTGACAGGACACTTTTTTTATGACACAGTTTTGGTTTTCATTTAGTTCATAATCAACAAAGGAGCAACATTTAGGAAAAGGCTGACAGATTTACAATCTTACCAGAGTATCTCCAGTTTACAGTGAGGATCCTTCAGTAGATCAGAGAGCAGATTCACTGCTGTGTGTCCCAGTTTATTTCCAGACAGATTCGGTTCTCTCAGGTGTGAGGGGTTTGATCTCAGAGCTGAAGTCAGAGCAGCACAACCTTCATCTGTGACTCCACAACCACTCAACCTGTAGAGAACAATGACACTCTTCAGTCTCTCAGTTCAGGATCTACAGCTCAGATCAGCAGCAACTTCACAATTAGAAAGAGAAACTCATTAACAGATCCACACTGTAAAAAGTAATTTGTTAAGTTTACTTAATTCAATTGTGCAAACTCATTGCCTTAATTCAATTAAGTAATCTGAACTTTATTGTTTTAAGTGTCATTTAAATCTCTGCTAATATATTAAGTATTTTTTACTTATTTTGAGTTCAATTTAGTTAAGCCATTTAAGTTTTCTTGACTTAATTTAATCTGTGATCTGAAGAACATTACTACTCAGAATTACTGATTCCCAGAGTGCATTTGAGGCATGAATAAATTATGCAATTGCTTGGTTTTACAATTGTTGTTTTTATTTTCCAATTGTCTTATGTCAGTAGTAGCACAATAAAAAGATCCCTCTCTCTCCCCTCCCTCTCTCTCTGTGTGTGATTCTGTCGCTCTCGCTCTCTTTCTAATAACTTCATTAATAACTGCAGTAGAATGCTATCAACAGCTCAAGTCTCCATTAACAGCTTTAAAACGACGTTTTGGTACTAGCAAAAGAGTCATTGGATGAGATGAGGAAGAAATAGTCCTACTCACAATAGCAATTTAAGTACAAAAACTGGACGGATCCCTTTAACTAGGTCATCAGATCGATGTCTTGAGGTTTGGTAACCATAATTGACTCCAGGCCACTGAATTATAAAAAAAAAGTGCATTGTTTCTCTAACAATTCAACGGCCTGTCGTCAATAATTCCTTACTGATTACACTAATGATTTAAAGTGTATATAGAGCACTTTCTAAAACATGTATTTATTACATTTCTTCCATTTAAGTCAAATAATTCTAATTTCATATTGCATTACTGCAATAATATTAGGAAAAATCCAAATGAAGTTCCAATTGCTAAAGTAAAAATAAAAAAATAAAAAGTTCTGTTCTCTCAAATATTTGAGTTGTATTGAAAAATCAACATTCAATATGACTTTGGGAGATGAGTGAATGCAGCTAGTGAAGGATAACTTCAGACATGGAGGAAATGGGTCACAAGTCTACTAAGACTTGTTTTTTTTCTTCTTCTTCTGTTGTTATGTTGCACATTAGCAACATATTAGTGCACTGCTGCAAAAATAATTAATAATCTATTATATAAACAACAAACTATAAAAGTATAATATATATGTAACCCTCCCCAGGCCTTACAAGTAATGAGGAAGATGTAAAAGAAGGGCAACATCTACAGCGTGTTTCCTTGCAAGTACAAACATATTTATTGAACACAAATAATAATAAGAAATGGCAAAGAAACAAAAAGAACAAAACAAACAAAGGTTTAACCCACATGCAAAACGCTTGTCTGCAGTGTCCAGGGGCATGTTGCTGGTGTAACCTGCTGTACCACAACAAAAGCCGAAGAAGAAGCAGCTTGTCAGAGAAGCATAACAATGCAACATATATATACATGTATACTAAGCTTTGGCAATATTGTAGAAGCATTATAGCCCTGACGGCGGAAAATAAATATCAAATAATTAAATCATTATTTAAACCTACAAAAGGAGACAACAGCGGAACAGAAGAAGATGGCATTCTTTCCATCTCCACGAGGACTTGTACCACGGCAGATGAACATTGTTTTTCGCAGACAACTACTGTTGTATAATGCTATTTAGTATAATACATGATAAGACATTTGTTCTTTGCTTTGTTTTATTTTATATTAGAAGGTGTTACATTAAAATATATTAAAGTGCACATAAACAACACACAACTCAATTACATATGGAGGGAAGGATTCTAGCAGACCAATCACACCGCTTGCAGTTCTTGTAGAATTGACACACTGTTAGATTTTTGGAGAGGTGCAGGTCAGGCTACGGCGTAGGCTATGGTTTAGGATGTGCGTCTATGCGTAGGCTATGGCATAGGTTCGACGCAGAAGTATGAACCAGCCTTAAAGAGGGGCTTTCCCTCTCACGCTCGTCGGCTGTGGACGAGAGAGAGCCGCTGGAGGATGATGTTATTTCTCTAACATCGTCTGATCCGGGGGCCAGTGCTCTGCTGGGTTCAGCCCAGGAAGAGCAGGAGATGTCTGAGGACTGTGAATAAGCAGAGGCTGAGCCTTCCCAATCCTCCTGCCCTGCGAATGATGAGCTGTTGGAGGTTATGGATCACGCCACAGCAAGGCTGGACTTGCCATCGAAGCAGGCTAAGAAAGTGACTCCGTGAGATCATCTCGATGAGCGTTATATTTCTGCCATAGCCCTCCAGCTCAGGTGAGCCTTCCTGAGGATTTCATCTGGATCAGAGTGATACTGTACTTGAGTATCTATTCGTTCCCTTTGGGGGTTTTACATCTGCCCTTATCTTCCCCTTCCTAATTACCCTATAACCATCAGCTCTCCACCTGACTGAGGTTAGGTGGGAACTTCCTGCATTTAAGTCTCCTATGCTCTAATACATTAGAAGCTGTTGCCCCCATCAAATTGAAAAAGGTTAGAGAAAAACGTACTGTGCCATGCGGTGCAACAATAATACACACTCTCTCAAGAAAGAAACTCGTAATCTTGAGCGCAAATGGAGAAAAACTAACTTGGAAGTTTTTATAATTGCGTGGAAAAACAGTATGTCCAGCTATAGACAGGCCCTAAAAACTGCCTGGGCCGAGCATATCCACAAACTCATTGAAAGTAACCAAAACAATCCAATGTTTTTATTTAGCACAGTGGCTAGATTAACAAATAAGCAGATGCCACCTGATCTAAATATTCCCTCACAGTTAAATAGTAATGACTTTATGAATTTCTTCACTGATAAAATAAATAACATCAGAAATACAATAACAAATGTAGATTCTACAGCGTCTAATACTTTAGTTTTATCCATCGCACCCAAAGATAAACTGCAGTGCTTTACAACTATAGGACAGGAAGAGCTAAATAAACTTATCACTGCATCTAAACCAACAACATGTTGATTAGATCCTGTACCCACTAAATTACTGAAAGAGTTGTTACCTATAGCAGAAAAAACGCTTCTCAATATTATTACCTCGCCGTTATCTTTAGGTCCCGTCCCAAACCATTCAAGGTGGTGGTTATTAAGCCTCTTATTAAGAAACCACAACTAGATCCTAGTGAACTGGCAAATTACAGACCCATTTCAAATCTTCCATTTATGTCTAAAATTTTAGAAAAAGTTGTGTCTGCTCAATTGTGCTCCTACCTGCAAAAAAATGGCCATTAGTGGTCTTCCGCTGCCATCTAGTGGTTATAAATTGCATTTACTCAAGCAACACTGTGTTTTTAAACATAACTGTTATAGTTTTTTTTTGTTTTGTTTTTTGCCCAATCTCTCTTAAATTTTGCATGCTTATTTAGAATGAAATTATGCATTATTTTACACAGTTTTGATAATTTGTGGGCTTTCTGTTTGTATTAATAGGCCTTTGTGTACACTATGCAAATAACATATTATAAAATTACTGGTTTATACTCTGTATTAAAACCATAAATAAGTTTGATAAATATCATCACACAATGTTGAACCATACAGTAAAATAATGTATACAACACAACATATGTTATAAGATTATAAAATCATAGGGGCAATTTTTTATACATATATATTTAAAATATATTTGGGTGAAAAAAATTGTTTTCTTTTTAAAAAAACATCACAACAACATAATATATGATTTTAAAATCACATCATTAATATATACACCTTTTAAAATTCACCCAATACCCAACAGTAATATAACTATACACAATTGGACAAAAGTATATACTTTGGAGACTTTATTGGAATTTTTTGAAGGATATATGTGCTTGTGCAAACTTTGTATTTATTTGAATGGGTCTATAGAAGCAGGATGCACTTTCAAAAGACGCCACTCCATAACGGCCAGACGATGACGTCACCCATTCATACAGCCTGCAAGGATGGAACACACACTGTAAACATCATTTATCTCTTCATTTAAATTCACTTCTGGACCGGATTGACTCACACAAAAAAATCCTCTACAGCAGACCGTTAACTTTCCCGATTTTTTACACAATTGTAAAAGCTTATTTTAACACTTTTTTTCGGGACGACCCAGGCCACGCCCACCTAGGCTATTTATAGAGGTCGATGCACTAACGCAGCTCACTCGCTCATTCAACACAGCGGCAGAAGGTTGATTCTCAACGATCTCCTATTATCCTCGGTATTTCTCTATAATATGCCAATATGCCATAATATGCAATATGCCAATAATATTTTAATTTTCTTTTTTTTTGTAATGTAATGCTTGTAGTTTTGTGTGAGGTGTAGGTTAAGGGGATAGAAAATACAGTTTGTTCAGTACAATAACCTTTTTATTGTACCCTTACCAGTGTGTATAGGCATAGAGATCTGTTTTATTATTTTTATTATTATTATAATATTAATTTCGGTAACACTTTAGAATAAGGTTCCATTAGTTAATGTTAGTTAATGTATTAATTAACATGAACAAACAATGAATAATACATTTATTACTGTATTTATTCATCTTCGTTAATGTTAGTTAATGAAAATACAGTTATTCATTGTTAGTTCATGGTAATTCACAGTGCATTAACTAATGTTAACAATCACAACTTTTGATTTAAATAATGCATTAGTAAATGTTGAAATTAACATGAACTAAGACTTATAAATTCTGTAGAAGGACTGTTCTTGCTTAGGTCATGTTAACGAAAGTAGTTAACTAACATTAACTAATGGATCCTTATTTTAAAGTGTTACCTTAATTTCATTTAATAATATATTAGAGACAGGGATAGGAAGTCTAAGGTGAGATCTTTACCTAATCCCAACCATTTTCCAAAGTTCAGAGAGGGAGGCTCGGGCTGAGGTTAGGATTTCTGTAAGTCCAATCGACAGCTCCTGAGGGACCCGAAGACGGTTATGCACTGTCCATCCGTTCCACTGACCGCTTTGCACAAAGGCCTATTAATACAAACAGAAAGCCCACAAATGATCAAAACTGTGTATAATAATGCATAATTTCATTCTAAATAAGCATATAACAGTTCTAAAAACTATAACAGTTATGTTTAAAAACACAGTGTTGCTTGAGTAAATGCAATTTATAACCACTAGATGGCAGCGGAAGACCACTAATGGGCTCATTCAGCTAAGTTGAACAGTACTGTTGAAAGAATTCATGAATTCATGCCAAAACATAAAAAAATTAACTGTTATAACATTTTAAATCTCATTGAGTCAATGTTTTCAATTTTAGTTCATACAGATATGTCAGTTTTTACAATTTTGCCACATTATGATTACAGTTTAACCTGAAAATGACATCTAAACTCTTAAAAAGAGAAGACTTGCGATAAGTTTATTGTCACCTATCACTTATTTCAAATACATATATCTGCAACAAAATGTTTGTGCATGTATATGTGTGTCTTTGTGTGTGTGTGTGTGCATATGCTTATAGAGTATACATATATTAGGGTGTACTCACACTAGGCACAGTTGCCATGAACCGGCCCGAGTACGATTGTCCCCCCTCCCCACTCCCCCTCTGGCCTGCACTCACATATAGCGTTTCAGCATTCGTGCCGGAGCACGCTTACGTCATTTTGGTGCGACGGTTTCGGGATAAACAGGAAGAGTGGCGCTCTCTGAACGCAAAGGAGTACATCGCTCTGTTTTCTTTGTGGATAATTTTGTGTCGTTTGGTCCACAGCCCTCTCACAGCCTGTTGTTAAACAGATGTGTCGCCTTAGTGGCGCGAAAATTTTCACGTAATCGCGCTGCTCGTATGAGGATGTTTGCAAGGTACCAACTGAAGTGCAGCAAGGAATTTGCAGTTTTTAGTTTTAATGCGTTTTGCACCTCTGCCGTAGACCAAAGCGACCCTTTCCCTGCCATGTTGGTTTTGGAGCGTCGCAAAACCGTGACACAACGCGTCCTTTTCCTTGCTCCGGCACGGTTAGCGCTCACACTGCATGCGAACCGCGCCCGAGTCCAACTGAACCGTGCCCTGGCCCACCTCTTCCAAGCGGGCCAGGGCCGGCCAATCGAGCCGCGCCCGGGCACGATTCGTAGCACTCACACTAGTCAAACGAACCGCGCTTTGGTGGTCAAACGCACCCGGGCACGGTTCAAACTGGCTAGTGTGAGTACACCCTTAGTCTAATCATTTACTTTCCCCTATGCACAATTTTTGAACAGGTCAATCAGCTGCTAGAGGGGAATGCAAAAAATTGGCTTTACACAACTCAGTTGGCCCTCGAACAGCATTATTGGCATATTGCATATTATGGCATATTGGCATATTATAGAGAAATAACGAGGATAATAGGAGATCGTTGAGAATCAACATTCTGCCGCTGTGTTGAATGAGCGAGTGAGCTGCGTTAGTGCATCGACCTTTATAAATAGCCTAGGTGGGCGTGGCCTGGGTCGTCCCGAAAAAGTGGTAAAATAAGCTTTTACAATTGTGTAAAAAATCGTGAAAGTTAATGATCTGCTGTAGAGGATTTTTTTTTTGTGAGTCAATCCGGTCCAGAAGTGAATTTAAATGAAGAGATAAATGATGTTTACAGTGTGTGTTCCATCCTTGCAGGCTGTATGAATGGGTGACGTCATCGTCTGGCCGTTATGGAGTGGCGTCTTTTGAAAGTGCATCCTGCGTCTATAGACCCATTCAAATAAATACAAAGTTTGCACAAGCACATATATCCTTCAAAAAATTCCAATAAAGTCTCCAAAGTATATACTTTGGTCCAATTGTGTATAGTTATATTTCTGTTGGGTATTGGGTGAATTTTAAAAGGTGTATATATTATGTGATTTTAGAATCATATATTATGTTGTTGTGATGTTTTTTTAAAAAGAAAAAAAAAAATTTCACCCAAATATATTTTAAATATGTATGTATAAAAAAATTGCCCCTATGATTTTATAATCTTATAACATATGTTGTGTTGTATACATTATTTTACTGTATGGTTCAACATTGTGTGATGATATTTATCAAACTTATTTATGGTTTTAATACAGAGAGAACATTTTTTTTTTTTATTGTTCTTAAAAAAAGGCGTTGTCCAGGTAAGTACCCTTACCAGTGTGTATAGGCATAGAGATCTGTTTTATTATTTTATTATTATTATATTAATTTAATTTAATAATATATTAGAGATAGGGATAGGAAGTCTAAGGTGAGATCTTTACCTAATCCCAACCATTTTCCAAAGTTCAGAGAGGGAGGCTCGGGCTGAGGTTAGGATTTCTGTAAGTCCAATCGACAGGTCCTGAGGGACCCGAAGACGGTTATGCACTGTACATCCATTCCACTGACCGCTTTGCAATGGTGTGGGATCAGGGGGGATCCCATCACAGACTCCTATTTGCTCTACATCATTTTTTCTTCTTTTGTCATTGCAGTACCCAGGAACATCCGTGCACCCGGAAGGTCAAATGGTTAACCTTTCTGGTATCGATGGCAGAATGAGCTCAGCGGTGGAGACATGATTATGATTATGATTACAGTTTAACCTGAAAATGACATCTAAACTCTTAATAAGAGAAGACTTGCAATAAGTTTATTGTCACCTATCACTTATTTCAAATACATATATCTGCAACAAAATGTTTGTGCATGTATATGTGTGTCTTTGTGTGTGTGTGTGTGTGTGTGTGTGCATATGCTTATAGAGTATACATATATTAGTCTAATCATTTACTTTCCCCTATGCACAATTTTTGAACAGGTCAATCAGCTGCTAGAGGGGAATGCAAAAAATTGGCTTTACACACTTCAGTTGGCCCTCGAACAGCATTATTGGCATATTGCATATTATGGCATATTATAGAGAAATAACGAGGATAATAGGAGATCGTTGAGAATCAACCTTCTGCCGCTGTGTTGAATGAGCGAGTGAGCTGCGTTAGTGCATCGACCTTTATAAATAGCCTAGGTGGGCGTGGCCTGGGTCGTCCCGAAAAAGTGTTAAAATAGCTTTTACAATTGTGTAAAAAATCGGGAAAGTTAATGATCTGCTGTAGAGGATTTTTTTTTTTTGTGAGTCAATCCGGTCCAGAAGTGAATTTAAATGAAGAGATAAATGATGTTTACAGTGTGTGTTCCATCCTTGCAGGCTGTATGAATGGGTGACGTCATCGTCTGGCCGTTATGGAGTGGCGTCTTTTGAAAGTGCATCCTGCGTCTATAGACCCATTCAAATAAATACAAAGTTTGCACAAGCACATATATCCTTCGAAAAATTCCAATAAAGTCTCCAAAGTATATACTTTTGTCCAATTGTGTATAGTTATATTTATGTTGGGTATTGGGTGAATTTTAAAAGGTGTATATATTAATTATGTGATTTTATAATAATATATTATGTTGTTGTGATGTTTTTTTAAAAAGAAAAAACATTTTTTCACCCAAATATATTTTAAATATATATGTATAAAAAAATTGCCCCTATGATTTTATAATCTTATAACATATGTTGTGTTGTATACATTATTTTACTGTATGGTTCAACATTGTGTGATGATATTTATCAAACTTATAAGAGATATATAACAGAGAGATATTCAGTACAAATCTCCATTTCCACGAATCTTCTTTTAGCTAGAGTCAGAGCTAATCTCAATGCTAACAAAAAAAGCTGACTCACCTATGAACTGCCCCTTAATGCCAGTTTCGACAACTTCACCGCAGCCAAAGTCTATCAGTTGGACTCGGTTCGTCACCGTGTTGATGATGAAGTTGTCCAGCTTGATGTCCCGGTGGAAGACGCCTCCATCGAGAAAGTGCTTGGCTGCGAGCGCCTCCTGGAACATCAAGCTACGAGCCTGAGATTCGCTAAGCTTTTCCCAGAAGACGTATACGTACAGGTCTCTGCTGGGCTCTGAATACTCCAGGATGAGGATGTACCGATCTTCCTCCTCAAACCAGTCCAGCATGTGCACAATGAAGGTGCTCAACGGAGGCCGATTCAGCCGGAGTTTTAACGCCACTTCTGCAAACAGAGGCTCAGAAACCCCAGGCTGGCGAAAAGAGGTCAACAAACCTTCAGCTGACTTTCACTCATATTTATTAAGAATTATTATTTGTGTTTAAATGTTCTATGCCAACTTACCACTGCGATGAACCTGTCTGCAAAACGGCCTGTCGAAAGCTTCTTTATGAACTTGATGGCAACCTGCAGAAGAAGTAGTTATTTTTAAGAGCACTAGATGAAGTCACTGACCTCTACGGGACAGTTGGTGAAGGTACGAGTGATTTACCTGCTGGCCGTCAGACTTACGGATCCCTTTGTGCACAGTGCCGAAATATCCTCGTCCAATAACTTCTTCCACCTCATAAAATTCAGACAAGGGAACTGTGAAAATGTCCCAAAAGAGCGAGTTAATATATGAGATTCAGAGTCTAACATCACCTTGAGTCTCTTTACAATCATATTTCCTTGAACAGAGAATCAGGAAAATAATACTAGCTGGATCAAGATTCATCAGCACATTATATTGGGATTATCGGATGAAGAATTACAGTAGATACAGATTACATTTATATATTAATTTTTTGTTATGCATTTTTTCATAATAAATTAAGCTACATACAATTTTAAGCTTTAGTTTTTCTTTTTTCTCTAAATGAAATTGTCAATTAAATACCTTACGTAAGTTTATATATTCCCAAATTTAACATGTTCCTCATAATTTAATTTTTTATTAATGCTGTGTTTTTTTTAAATGCTAATATATTGTAAATATAATATTTTGAACAAATAGATTTAATAAATATTGTGTAAATATCTTTTGGCCCTGTATGGCTGTATATTTCTAATGTTTGAAACCTTATGATGTGTAAACATAAAACATTTGACACTTATCCACCTGTCGAGCTGCTCTCAATTCGCTGTGATATTATTTTTGGAAGCGCTCAAAAAATGCTGATGAAGCGCTCATTTCTCTCTCGTCTTTCTCTCTGTTCTTTGGCCAGAGACATAGTTTATAAATGAGATCTGACCCGGTAATAATAACATATGTTGGTTTAGCTTGTCAGTGTGAATGAAATGTGTAGCCTATTTATTTGTCCGATCTCGCCCCGAAACGCGGCTGTCATGTGGACTTCAAGTGTTCAGAGAAATACATTGCGAGCCCGCGGACATTTGGCTGCCGCGAATATATCATGTTATTACTTTAAACAGTTCAGAAACATCTGAATTTAGCTCTTGGTGTGTTCTAACGTGTGGATTGCGTGAAATCGCTGTTTTTAAAGGTCTTAAATAAGAATAAATTCGCTCGTTGTGAGCTCCGTGTAGACAATGACTGAGCTGATCAGCCGCGATTCTTCTCTCGTCTTTCTGACTGCTCTCTGCCCAGAAATAAATTATTAATGAGCCCTAACCCCTGTACTAATCAGATATGTTGGTTTAGCTTGTCAGTTTGAAGGAAATTGTATTATTTACTTGTATTTTTAACCGGTTTAAAAGTGAAACGAAACCCGTCTCCTCCCCTAAATCTCATTGCAACTGTAGGGGCGCAATTTTTAGTAAGTCTATGGGTAATGAATTTTTACATTTAAAAATTAATTAAAAAAAACTTTAAGTCTGATCACTCTGAAAAGATATAGCAACCAGCACAGCTCTATCCCGCAGGTGTCTGCCGAGTTTGGGGCTTGTGGCTTTAAAGCTCTAGGAGGAGTAGCGTATAGAATTTTTCTCAGAAGAATAATAATAATAAAAACTAGAATTAAAAGTTAGTGAACTAACTTTGATGTTGGCTTGGCCATCTTGGCCATGGGGCAAAAGAGCCACAGTAGTTGTGTGCCAAACATTCTTGAGTTGCCCTGCTGCAAAAAAAAAAAAAATAATAATAATACCATAAAAAATACACCTGCAACAGTCTTTTTCCATGGTCCCTTGCTCTTTTCTTTTTTAATAAAAAGCCTAGGCTATGAGAACAGCTACAACAGGGCTGTCTAGCTGAATGCGAAATAAGTCATGCAAAAACCATAATCTCCTAATACCATTCAATTTGATCTTATTTTAACAGTACTGACAACATATTTAAGTTATCACACATTACTGAAAAATTAATTGTTTAATCATGCTGTAAAGTGTAACGTCATCAGGCCGTTGGCCTCCATTGAAAATGTATGTACGGTATACCGTCCATGTCCAGAAAGGTAATAAAAACATCATCAAAGTAGTCCATGTGACATCAGGGGGTCAGTTAGAATTTGTTGAAGCATTGAAAATACATTTTGGTTAAAAAATAACAAAAATTACGACGTTATACAGCATTGTCTTCTCTTCCGGGTCTGTTGTGAGTGCGTTCACGAAGCTGCTGACGTGTTTTCTGGCGTGCCCAATAACAAAGATAACATGTTGGCAGTGTCATACGTCAACAGTCACAGCAGTCACACTCACAACAGACCCGGAAGGGAAGACAGTATACCGTAGATACATTTTCAGTGGAGGGACAGAAAGCTCTCAGACTAAATCTAAAATATCTTAAACCATGTTCCGAAGATGAACAGAGGTCTTATGGGTTTGGAAAGACATCAGGGTGAGTCATTAATTACATAATTTTCATTTTTGGCTGAATCAACAAACACATGAAATGACACTAGACCCACCTTCAGCTGGATCCGTGACACAGATTGCTGGTCTGATGCGGGACGGGCCCGGCTGAGGATCAGCTGAATCTGAAAGAGATATTCAGTACAAATCTCCATTTCCACTAATCTTCTTTTAGCTAGAGTCAGAGCTAATCTCAATGCTAACAAAAAAAAGCTGACTCGCCTATGAACTGCCCCTTAATGCCAGTTTCGGCGACTTCACCCCAGCCAAAGTCTATCAGTTGGACTCGGTTCGTCGCCGTGTTGATGATGAAGTTGTCCAGCTTGATGTCCCGGTGGAAGACGCCTCCATCGAGACAGTGCTTGGCTGCGATGCAGATCCACCCTCACATGATCATCTTCTTCTTCTGTTTTCTGCAGAACCGGCACATTACAGACTCTTTTGATTTTGAAGAAGAAATCTCTAACAATCATGACCGGAGTTATCTTATAAAGTTTCTACAGGTTTTAACTGCATTTCTGTGATATTTTCAGTCAGAATCCTTCTTTCAGAATCAATCAATGAATCAATCACCATTATTTATATAGTGCTTTAAACCAAATACATTGCGTCAAAGCACTGAACAACATTAATTTGGAAAACAGTGTCTCAATAATGCAAAATGATAATTAAAGGCAGTTCATCATTGAATTCAGTTATGTCATCTCTGTTCAGTTTAAATAGTGTCTGTGTCTGTGCAATCATGTATCTGATAGTAAACATCTTCCTCTGCTTCTTCTCTGCATGTATTGGGTTTGCCCTTTAATAAAGCATACTAAACTACAGTAAATGATGACTGAATTTTCATTTTGGGGTGAATTATCCCTAAAAAATGGTTAAGAAAGGGATGAACACAAGACCATGGGTTTGTTTCCTCAGGAGCACATGAACTATGATGAATGTGAGTCACGTCAGTGAAACGGTACAGTCATGTGACAGAGACAAGTATAAATATAAAATATGTATGTGTATGTGTATGTTAATATAACCTGAATGAGCTACAACTACACTGCATTAGCATCAGATCGACACATGGACACACTCCTGCCGTCCACGTAAATAAATAGAGTTATCAAATGTGCACTCACAGAGTGAACTCTTATGTACAGTGTTTACAGAGGCGACGTCGGGCCGACCCAGAACATTCATTAAACCAGAGGCAGAGCCGGCGCTCCGTCAGTGAGAGGAGCTCAGGGAGACTTGTGCGAAGAAAGGCCGAGAGGATGGATAAGGCTAAGATCAAGACTGGTCTCTCTCCCGCTGCCACAGACACGCCAAACGAGCGAGTGCCTGAGCAGGACACGACCAGCCAGAGTCCTCTGTTTAGTGTTATATACAGGATCACACAAGCAAAATCTCTTCTAGACACTCGGAGCAGAGGCGCGTCACACTGCTGCGCTCCCAGCTCTTCCTCACGCCGTTCCGGCGGCTCCCGGCTGTACATTCGCGTCGCCGTCGGGTGCAGATATGGCTTGGGGGAGCGCTTCTCCTCCTCAGTTGGTGCTCATGGACACGTCGCGGGTGGGCCCGAGCTCTTCCTCCTCCGGCTCGTTGTAGTTGAGGTATTCCTCCTCGCTCTGAGCCGCGGCGCTGTCGTCTCGTGGCGCGTCCGTCTTGTCGGGAGCCTCGCGGTCCAGGGAGAAGTAGCCCGTGCCTTTGACCGTGTCCTGCCGCTGGTAGAAGAGCACATACGCTGCTTTGGACTGCACAGACACACAGAGAAGGTCATTCAGGACGGGTCACACCCTCAGCGCTCACTCGCCTCACGTCTCATCTGACCGCTTTCTGACGGCACAAACCGAGCACCATGAGGCGAGCGAGTGCCGAACACCACTGCTCTCAGAAGATCCGTTCGGTCTCTCACCACGATCTGCTCCTCGCTGGCTGGAGACACACTGCTGTCGTCGAAGTTGTACCACTTCTGATCTTCCTTGTTCTTGGCATAGGCAGTATCTGAAATCATCAAGAGTACGCTCACATCAGCTCAGACAGAGCTCATTACTCTGCTCAGTGACGGCTGGGGAGTCTCGAGCGGCTCTTTATACTCACAGTGTCCTCCTCCTATGCCCCCGTAGTGGTTGGACACCGCAATGAGGTCGTAGCGGCAGGGCCCATCGTTGGGGTTGATGAGGAACTCCGTCATATCCAGATCCCTGAGGGTCAACAGAGCAAGAGAGTTAACACACACACACACACACACACACTTCTGTCACGACCCGAGCTTGAACTCGTACCGCAGCGGGAAGTCCACCAGCGAGTCCAGCTTGTCCCTCATGTAGCGGCTGTAGGAGAACCGCTTGAGATGGAACACCAGCACCGGCGGCAGACACCACAGATCCAGCTTCTTCGTGGCCTGCTGGTGCTGCTTGCAGTTGGGACAGTACCTAAAACACACACACACGGGACGCTCGCTCACAGGTCCAGGACATGAGGACATGACGAGAGGCGATTCATGCATCAGAACAGGTCTTTAGAGGTCATGTGTTAATATATCAGCCCTATTAGAAACATTGTGATCTGTCCTCATGTGCGGCACATGATTTTATTACAGATCGACAGATAAACAGCTGTACCATTATTTTCCTGATATTTCAGCATTTTATCAGTTTTGTGATTTCAGATTCACTCATAAATGGCTCCATGTTGTGGGAGCTTTTTGAGAATTGCCCATAAAGAAGGCCATTGATGTAGTGTAATAGTAAAATAAGTCTTATGTAGAGACACCATCACTCATTTTATAAAGAAATAAACATTATATACTTTTTAACCACAAATGCTCGTCTTGCACTGCTCTGTGATGCTCCATGCATTATGTCATCATGTTGGAGAGATCACGTGATTTAGGAGAAAGTACCGATCCAGTGTTCACAAAGACGAAGTCAAACGGACGATTTTGAAGTTGTAGGAGAAAATGATGTGAAAGTTTTTCGCCCTACTGCGGTACTTCCTCCTATGTCACATGATCTTTCCAACATGATGACGGAATGCGTGGAGCATCACAGAGCAGAGCAAGACGAGCATTTGTGGTTAAAAAGTATATAATGTTTATTTCTTTATAAAATGAGTGATGGTTTCTCTAGATCAGACTCTTATTCCTCGTCTGGGATCATGTAGAGCTCTTTGAAGCTGCTCTGAAACGGACATTTGGACCTTCAACCCGTTGAACCCCAGTGAAGTCACTATATGGAGAAAATTTCCACTGAAGAAAGACATGAACAACTTGGATGATGTAGAGGAGAGGAAATTATCAGGTGATTTTAATTCTGAAGTGAACAAATCCTTTAAGGGCATCAGTTATGCTCATCTTTGACTCTAAATGTAATGAAGCAGAAGTGATGTTATTACGTACTGGAATGACTGGGTTTTCATCAGTAATCGTGGCCACACCTTTAATGTTAGTTTTTGGCGGTTTCTCATGCACTCCGTTCTGGGGTGCGTTTCCCAAAACAATAGTTGCCAAGTTAGCAACTTTTTTGGTTACAATGCAATTTCCCATTGACAACCAACAGGTTAGCAACTATGGTTTTGGGAAACACACCCCTGATTAGTTGTTTCCTCGACACACAAACGATGATGTTAAGAGGAGAAGCGGAGCCTCACCATGGGTCGTCTGCTCCCAGCTTCTCTTTGGTGGTGAAGAGCTTGATACAGTCCTTCAGCTTGAAGAAGCTCTTTTTCTGAGGTTTGTACTCCATACTCTCGTGCTTATTGAAATCCTGCGGAGGAAACGGTCAAGGATTGATCAGCGTCTCATGACACCAGTGACTGCTGACTAGAAAAACATGAGAGACGTACCTCAGCCACCGATTCATTGAAGTACTTCCTCTTCATTTCTGGTTCCCAGTCCAAGGAGAGATAGCATCTATCTGCAGGAAAACAAGGCAGACATGTCAGCCGACGCTCAGCACCAAACCACACGCTCTCTAC
>NC_068415.1:29085222-29114643 GCF_023724105.1 Carassius gibelio
CATTTTTTCTGATCAAAGTATTTACAGAGTGACTTTTTCTTCTGTGGTGCCATAGGTCTGAGTTTGCTATTTACTAGAACGTCTGATAAATTTGTATTTCTCCTATAGGCAGCTATTTGTTTGTGTTTCTGCAAGAAGGGAGTGTTTTCAAAGAACCTTTCAAAATTAGACTTAGCTGCACGGTTTAATTGTTTGCTCATTAGCGAGAAATTGGACACTAATGGAATAATTTTGTTCTTTTCACCCTCTTTAGGGTCCCTTGGAGTCCCGGGGAGGAGAAAAGTCTTCAGAGCCCTTCTTAAGAAGGACCTCGAGTATCCTCTGTCCCTCAGGGCCCTGAACAGAATTTTGGTTGCTTCCATAAAACAGGAATGTTCTGTGCATATCCTGTGAAATCTGAGTAATTGAGATTTCACTATCCCTTTAAATGTATGTTTAGGATGGAAGCTGTGTTTGTGCAGTAAGGAATGCGTGTCCGTTTCTTTGAAATACACTCTAAAGTCTAGCTGTCCTGTCTCTTCAAATTTCTGTCCCTTATATGACACCACATCTAGAAAGTTGACCTCTGTGGGGTCAATTGTATATTTAATTGTAATAGATCTCTGATGGGCATTCAAGTGTTCTGCAAAGTCCTTAAAATCATCCATGGAGTAAGACCACACTCCCCATATGTCATCCAGAAATCTAAAGTAATGCAGAGGCCTTTTTGTGCACGAACCCAGAGCCGATTGTTCCCATCTCGCCATGAAGATGTTGGCGTAGGAAGGGGCAAACTTTTTGCCCATGGCTGTGCCTTTAACTTGCAAATAATATTTAGAATTAAATTCAAAGTCATTTTTAGTTAGGTTTATATCTAATAATTTTAAAATATAATCATCAGGCCTTTTTGGGTCTGGATATTGGAGCATGCACTCCTGGACCGCCTGGAGGCCTGCTTCAGTTTCTATGTTCGTATATAAGCTGTCAATATCTATGGTGAACAAAAAGGCTCCTCTGGGAATACTGATATCTTTAACTTTCTGGATGAAGTCATAAGTGTCCTTCAGATAGCTCGGGTGTTTCTGAGAGATGGGGTTCAGATAATACTCGATGTACTCAGCTGTCTGATAAGTTTCACTGTTGCAATCAGACACTATGGGTCTGCCGGGTGGAATCTCGTGTGGAATACTCCATTTTTCAGGCTCCTTGTGAATCTTAGGCAATAAATAAAATCTTCTCATTCGAGGAGTGCCACTGCCGCTTAAATAATCCCTCTGTTTTGAGTTAATGATGCCCTTGTCATACATCTGTTCTAAGATTTTTCTAACCTGTTTCATGGTTTCAAAATAAATGGGTTCTTCTAAGGGTTTGTAGTGGTCACTGATGTTTAATTGTCTCTCTCCCTCCCAGACATATTGCTCTCTGTCCATGATGACAATGGCATTTCCCTTGTCAGCAGGTTTAATCACAATTTCTCTGAGGTTTTTTAGTGTGTTCAAGGCCCTCAGTTCCTCCCTCTGGAGGTTGGGCCTTGGTTTCAAGCTCCAATTCAAGTTCTTATAAGCATACTCATCAGCTGTGATCAGCTGGCCTACTTGTTTGGGAAGTCTGCTCAAGGCCGGAGTCCAATCTGAATTGTGTGTGAAAGGTAATCTTTGTTTTTTAATCTTTTTACCCTCAAAATAAACCTCTAATTTTATTCTTCTATGAAATTTTTGTAAATCCAGTCTAAGTTGATGTTTAAAATCTTTCATCTTTTGAACAGACGGAATAAATGTGAGGCCTTTCATGAGCAGGGATGACTGTGAGGGAGAGAGAGTAAAGTGTTTGGAAAGATTCACAACAAGCCTGTGTGCACCCTTTCTCGGGTGTTCACTCACTACAAGTTTAAATATCGTGCCCAGTGTTCCAACATGTTCCTGGCTGTCTCTGCAGTCCAGTGCAGGCCGTCACTCTCTACCTGAAACCGATCCTCTGGCAGGAGGGGGATGAAGGAATAATTTTCCTCTATGTAATTGTTTAATTCATCTAAAAATATTTTTTCTCCTTCTGGGAGAGATTGGGGGATATTGATCAGGGGGATCCACAGTTGGGCCTCTGGCAGTCTCTCTTGTGCCACCTGACTCAATCTGGCACACTCTCTCATCGCTGAGATGCGTAATCTTTGTGTGCGGTTATTCAGGCCGAATGCCAAGACTATTTTTTCTACTTGTGTGTCTACTGTAGCTTTTTCTATCAGATTGGCAGCGTGCTGCAATTTAGCCCCTGGAAAACTGTCAATCTGTAAATCAGGAATGTCAAAAGCGGGAATCCTGCTCAAATTGGAGTCCCCGATGACCACGTGTTTCTCTTTGAGTGCCAGTTTCCACTCATTGAACTTCTTGTTAGTTCTAAGGTGCGTGTACGGCCTACGTAGTGCCCTTTGACCTTGAGTGTCGGCTACAGAGGTTTCAACTGTTTTACTCATTTTCTCTGCTTGTCTGTTTTTTTCTGTTTCAGAGATAATGTTTTCCATTTTTTTGGAAGTTTCCCCCCTCTCTGTCTCCTGAGGAGCCCCTGGTTGAAGAGATGTCACAGAATATTCTGAAAAATCAAAGTCTGAGAGATTTGGTGACCCTGACGGATTTTGGAAGATCTGGGCACTCTCAGCTGTGTCCCTTAGAGGATTTACTCTATGTACTGCATTGGCTACAATGGGGACCAGAGAAGGCAGGCCTGTGGTTATCGGGGCCTCAGCCTCAGAGGGGGCAAAAGGAGAGAAAAGTTCCTGTGACAGCTGACCCGTAAACTCATCTAAATCATCCAGTCTGTCACCCTGTGCAGGAGTTAACTGATCCTCCTCCTCATCATCATCATCAAAACTCACTAAGAGATTTTTCTCAGCTTGTTCTGTAACGACTGGTGGAGTTTTTGGTCTCTGTTCTGTCAGGTGTTTTTTCTTTTCTGGTCTTTTCCCCTTAGGAGACTGTATAGGGGCCTGTATAGGGGCCTGTATAGGGGCCTGTACAGGAGGGTTCAGAGGTGGAAAATCATCTCCCAGAAGCCAGTCGTTCCTCATAGGAGACCAGCCTGACATTAAAGTGGGCGATGTTTGTATCTGGATGTGTGTGACCCCTGTCTTAGGTCTGACGACCCCTGTGTTGACCGTTTCTGTCCCCTGCTGAGCTGAGGCTAGATCTGCACCACTAACCACCTGAGCAAATGTTCTGTTGCTACTGGTTTCAGAATTCGATGGTACTCTAGACCCAGATGGAGTCCCAGAACGCAATTCGGTCAGGACCAAAGTTTCGGCCTGCTGAATTGCCCTCTGGGAGATCCTTTTGCCAAAATTTCTCATCGCCCATTTGACAGCGATCTCAAAAGCGTGTAACCAGTCTTTTCTCTGTGTCTCTCCCCGTAAGATCCCCAGTGTGTGCTTTATGATATCCTCATAATGTTGCTGTAACACCAACTGTGTCGTAAACGCCCAGTTCTTTGCATTACCCTCCAGCAATTCTTTTGTGGACATTGTGGGGGCAAAGGGTTTGATCACACTTTTAAGAAGCTCTGTTAACCTTTTAAGAGTGACAGGCTGGTTATCTTCTATCCGTGTGTCAATATTACTGAGGTGATGGACAGATCTGATCAGATGATACATATTCTTAATAATTCTCCGAAAAGTGGGAGAAGCAGGAGAGTATTCTGTATTTTTTTGTGAATCAAAGTGAGTTTTTTGGCCCATTCTTTTTTTCTGGTGAACATATTTTTGTGCAAACTGGCCATTCTCACGTCTCCTGTTCTTTTCTACATTACGAGGAGAATTTTGTGTGTTTCTGTATCTCTGGTCAGTAAACCTGTTCTGTTCAGTGGGGTAAAAAATCCTATTTTCCCCAAAAGTCACTCTCTTTTGTTTGGGTTTAAATCCCCGATTTAAAGGGCGTCGATCACGTGACTGACGACGGAAAGGATTTACAGTATTCTCCGATCGAGTTTCATTCTGTACTCTGTTACTGTAACCCGCGAGTGATTCTCCGTGTCTGATGACCTCATATGGGAAGTCACGAGATCGCTCGACAAAATAATCGTCCCTCATAAATCGTCCCCGTCTGGGGAAATCCCTGTTATCTGTGTGAGGGATCAGACGCGCTCGAGGGGTCGTGAAACGACCCTTGTTCTGAAAAACGAACACCATCCTTATTTTACTGAACGATCAAATCCACAACTGTGTATTCTTTTAATCTTTTATTCTATTTCTGAAAATTTAAAAAAATGTTTTTTTGTCCTTTTATATTTTTTTAACTTTTTTTTGGATTTTCTTGTGTTTTTTTAACAATAAAGAGATAAACCAACTTTTTTTGGATTTTGTAGTGTTTTTTTTAACAGTATGAAATGAACCAGATGTGTGATTTTATATGAAATCAAAAGAAAAAAGATCAAAGGATCAAAATAAAATTTCAAAATAATGGAAAAAAACAAAAATATATTTTCTTTTAGGGAAATAAATGTTTCTGTGTTCAAGCCTATATCGCGACGTTTCGATACTTTGATGTATCTTCTTCAGGCAGGCTTGAACTTTTAAATTTTCTGTTTTATCTCGAGATACAAAATAACCGTTTTACTAAATCACCAACCAAGATGTTACTGCAAGCAGTGCAACAATCCTTCTGACTCGGACTGCGTTCCGTTAGGTATATCAAAGCCAGTCGATGACGTCATCGGCACGCCATCCTCCAATCCCTTCAAACCAATACAAAATTCAAACCAAACAAGCACACGATGCATTTTTCAAATTTGAATTATGTACGTTGCATTTTTTATTTTTATTTATTTTTAGTCGAAGCATGTTGCTTTTTTTATATAGAGAAATTTTTTTTCTTTGCTTTTTTCAAATTTAAACGATGCTCTTTGCCTCTTTCAATTTGAAAAATGCAGCTCCTCAGTCTGCATGTAACAAAGAAAACAATGCATCCCTCGAATGTGCTCCAAGTAGCCATAAATAATGTTTTTTAATCATTTATGACTATTAAAGCCCTCTAGTGCCTCATAATATATGTATTTTTATTTATTGTATATTTATGTATATTCAGTTCTGTTTCTGTATGTTTTTCACAATCATCTCTTTCTGTTTTATAGATAGATACTGAAAAAAATATATTCTAGTGCCCATGAAGTATTTATAATTTTATCTTTATGCTTTTTTATGCTTTTTATATTTGTATTATATTTATCCTCGTGTGTCTTTCTAAGTAATCCATGAAAACCATGAATTCTAGTGCCCATGAAGTATGTATTCATATTTTAATTTTTTAATATGTATTAGGGTGTATATTTATTTATTTTAATAATAATAATAAAAAATAAGAACATATGAAAGCCCATAAAGTGTGGTTCCGCTGAGTACCCACTAGAGGTCATGAGAAGAGAGGGCCCAGAGAGGGAGGCTCAGGCTGGGTTAGGAAAAAGGAGAGTTTTCCCAGGATAGGACCCTGAGGGTCCCACTCTGGGTTGTGCACGGTCCATCCCTCCACTGGTCACCCCCAAATCACATACAGACCAAGAGAGGTCACAGCAGGCCAACTGTTAAGGGCTGTTCATAGGGCTATTGAGGCCAGGGCTATTCAGTTTAGGTCTGGTTAAGTTTAGGTTTGTGCAGGATGGGTCTGTAAAATCCAGGTATGAATCCTGGGGTGTCTGGTAAGTTTTAGGTTTTGGGTATGGTGGGTTGGTTAGGTTTAGGTTGTGTTATGGTTAGTCGGTTAGGTTTAGGTTTGGGTTAAGGTCAGGTAGATCTCCTAAGTCTCATTAAGACCTCTTGGGAATTTTGTATCAAGTCTCATGATCCATAATCTTTCATATTTGAGTCTATCACACAACGACCAGAATGGGTCAGATTGAAGTCCAGTCACCCTGAAGGCCTCAAGGCCGTGGGTGAGGAAGTGCTGGACTACGTGTCTACGTTTCTCTATTTTATTTTTTATGTTGTGTGTGTGCTGATAGACTCGGACCTTTAAAGCATTTTTTGTCTGGCCTACATATTGTTTGGAACACTTTGTACAATAAATCAAATAAATACAGTTCTCTGTTACTGGAGTGAGATGCTGTGAGATCTGAAAGACTTGTTTTGTTGAACGATTGAATACCCATTTTTTCTGATCAAAGTATTTACAGAGTGACTTTTTCTTCTGTGGTGCCATAGGTCTGAGTTTGCTATTTACTAGAACGTCTGATAAATTTGTATTTCTCCTATAGGCAGCTATTTGTTTGTGTTTCTGCAAGAAGGGAGTGTTTTCAAAGAACCTTTCAAAATTAGACTTAGCTGCACGGTTTAATTGTTTGCTCATTAGCGAGAAATTGGACACTAATGGAATAATTTTGTTCTTTTCACCCTCTTTAGGGTCCCTTGGAGTCCCGGGGAGGAGAAAAGTCTTCAGAGCCCTTCTTAAGAAGGACCTCGAGTATCCTCTGTCCCTCAGGGCCCTGAACAGAATTTTGGTTGCTTCCATAAAACAGGAATGTTCTGTGCATATCCTGTGAAATCTGAGTAATTGAGATTTCACTATCCCTTTAAATGTATGTTTAGGATGGAAGCTGTGTTTGTGCAGTAAGGAATGCGTGTCCGTTTCTTTGAAATACACTCTAAAGTCTAGCTGTCCTGTCTCTTCAAATTTCTGTCCCTTATATGACACCACATCTAGAAAGTTGACCTCTGTGGGGTCAATTGTATATTTAATTGTAATAGATCTCTGATGGGCATTCAAGTGTTCTGCAAAGTCCTTAAAATCATCCATGGAGTAAGACCACACTCCCCATATGTCATCCAGAAATCTAAAGTAATGCAGAGGCCTTTTTGTGCACGAACCCAGAGCCGATTGTTCCCATCTCGCCATGAAGATGTTGGCGTAGGAAGGGGCAAACTTTTTGCCCATGGCTGTGCCTTTAACTTGCAAATAATATTTAGAATTAAATTCAAAGTCATTTTTAGTTAGGTTTATATCTAATAATTTTAAAATATAATCATCAGGCCTTTTTGGGTCTGGATATTGGAGCATGCACTCCTGGACCGCCTGGAGGCCTGCTTCAGTTTCTATGTTCGTATATAAGCTGTCAATATCTATGGTGAACAAAAAGGCTCCTCTGGGAATACTGATATCTTTAACTTTCTGGATGAAGTCATAAGTGTCCTTCAGATAGCTCGGGTGTTTCTGAGAGATGGGGTTCAGATAATACTCGATGTACTCAGCTGTCTGATAAGTTTCACTGTTGCAATCAGACACTATGGGTCTGCCGGGTGGAATCTCGTGTGGAATACTCCATTTTTCAGGCTCCTTGTGAATCTTAGGCAATAAATAAAATCTTCTCATTCGAGGAGTGCCACTGCCGCTTAAATAATCCCTCTGTTTTGAGTTAATGATGCCCTTGTCATACATCTGTTCTAAGATTTTTCTAACCTGTTTCATGGTTTCAAAATAAATGGGTTCTTCTAAGGGTTTGTAGTGGTCACTGATGTTTAATTGTCTCTCTCCCTCCCAGACATATTGCTCTCTGTCCATGATGACAATGGCATTTCCCTTGTCAGCAGGTTTAATCACAATTTCTCTGAGGTTTTTTAGTGTGTTCAAGGCCCTCAGTTCCTCCCTCTGGAGGTTGGGCCTTGGTTTCAAGCTCCAATTCAAGTTCTTATAAGCATACTCATCAGCTGTGATCAGCTGGCCTACTTGTTTGGGAAGTCTGCTCAAGGCCGGAGTCCAATCTGAATTGTGTGTGAAAGGTAATCTTTGTTTTTTAATCTTTTTACCCTCAAAATAAACCTCTAATTTTATTCTTCTATGAAATTTTTGTAAATCCAGTCTAAGTTGATGTTTAAAATCTTTCATCTTTTGAACAGACGGAATAAATGTGAGGCCTTTCATGAGCAGGGATGACTGTGAGGGAGAGAGAGTAAAGTGTTTGGAAAGATTCACAACAAGCCTGTGTGCACCCTTTCTCGGGTGTTCACTCACTACAAGTTTAAATATCGTGCCCAGTGTTCCAACATGTTCCTGGCTGTCTCTGCAGTCCAGTGCAGGCCGTCACTCTCTACCTGAAACCGATCCTCTGGCAGGAGGGGGATGAAGGAATAATTTTCCTCTATGTAATTGTTTAATTCATCTAAAAATATTTTTTCTCCTTCTGGGAGAGATTGGGGGATATTGATCAGGGGGATCCACAGTTGGGCCTCTGGCAGTCTCTCTTGTGCCACCTGACTCAATCTGGCACACTCTCTCATCGCTGAGATGCGTAATCTTTGTGTGCGGTTATTCAGGCCGAATGCCAAGACTATTTTTTCTACTTGTGTGTCTACTGTAGCTTTTTCTATCAGATTGGCAGCGTGCTGCAATTTAGCCCCTGGAAAACTGTCAATCTGTAAATCAGGAATGTCAAAAGCGGGAATCCTGCTCAAATTGGAGTCCCCGATGACCACGTGTTTCTCTTTGAGTGCCAGTTTCCACTCATTGAACTTCTTGTTAGTTCTAAGGTGCGTGTACGGCCTACGTAGTGCCCTTTGACCTTGAGTGTCGGCTACAGAGGTTTCAACTGTTTTACTCATTTTCTCTGCTTGTCTGTTTTTTTCTGTTTCAGAGATAATGTTTTCCATTTTTTTGGAAGTTTCCCCCCTCTCTGTCTCCTGAGGAGCCCCTGGTTGAAGAGATGTCACAGAATATTCTGAAAAATCAAAGTCTGAGAGATTTGGTGACCCTGACGGATTTTGGAAGATCTGGGCACTCTCAGCTGTGTCCCTTAGAGGATTTACTCTATGTACTGCATTGGCTACAATGGGGACCAGAGAAGGCAGGCCTGTGGTTATCGGGGCCTCAGCCTCAGAGGGGGCAAAAGGAGAGAAAAGTTCCTGTGACAGCTGACCCGTAAACTCATCTAAATCATCCAGTCTGTCACCCTGTGCAGGAGTTAACTGATCCTCCTCCTCATCATCATCATCAAAACTCACTAAGAGATTTTTCTCAGCTTGTTCTGTAACGACTGGTGGAGTTTTTGGTCTCTGTTCTGTAAGGTGTTTTTTCTTTTCTGGTCTTTTCCCCTTAGGAGACTGTATAGGGGCCTGTATAGGGGCCTGTATAGGGGCCTGTACAGGAGGGTTCAGAGGTGGAAAATCATCTCCCAGAAGCCAGTCGTTCCTCATAGGAGACCAGCCTGACATTAAAGTGGGCGATGTTTGTATCTGGATGTGTGTGACCCCTGTCTTAGGTCTGACGACCCCTGTGTTGACCGTTTCTGTCCCCTGCTGAGCTGAGGCTAGATCTGCACCACTAACCACCTGAGCAAATGTTCTGTTGCTACTGGTTTCAGAATTCGATGGTACTCTAGACCCAGATGGAGTCCCAGAACGCAATTCGGTCAGGACCAAAGTTTCGGCCTGCTGAATTGCCCTCTGGGAGATCCTTTTGCCAAAATTTCTCATCGCCCATTTGACAGCGATCTCAAAAGCGTGTAACCAGTCTTTTCTCTGTGTCTCTCCCCGTAAGATCCCCAGTGTGTGCTTTATGATATCCTCATAATGTTGCTGTAACACCAACTGTGTCGTAAACGCCCAGTTCTTTGCATTACCCTCCAGCAATTCTTTTGTGGACATTGTGGGGGCAAAGGGTTTGATCACACTTTTAAGAAGCTCTGTTAACCTTTTAAGAGTGACAGGCTGGTTATCTTCTATCCGTGTGTCAATATTACTGAGGTGATGGACAGATCTGATCAGATGATACATATTCTTAATAATTCTCCGAAAAGTGGGAGAAGCAGGAGAGTATTCTGTATTTTTTTGTGAATCAAAGTGAGTTTTTTGGCCCATTCTTTTTTTCTGGTGAACATATTTTTGTGCAAACTGGCCATTCTCACGTCTCCTGTTCTTTTCTACATTACGAGGAGAATTTTGTGTGTTTCTGTATCTCTGGTCAGTAAACCTGTTCTGTTCAGTGGGGTAAAAAATCCTATTTTCCCCAAAAGTCACTCTCTTTTGTTTGGGTTTAAATCCCCGATTTAAAGGGCGTCGATCACGTGACTGACGACGGAAAGGATTTACAGTATTCTCCGATCGAGTTTCATTCTGTACTCTGTTACTGTAACCCGCGAGTGATTCTCCGTGTCTGATGACCTCATATGGGAAGTCACGAGATCGCTCGACAAAATAATCGTCCCTCATAAATCGTCCCCGTCTGGGGAAATCCCTGTTATCTGTGTGAGGGATCAGACGCGCTCGAGGGGTCGTGAAACGACCCTTGTTCTGAAAAACGAACACCATCCTTATTTTACTGAACGATCAAATCCACAACTGTGTATTCTTTTAATCTTTTATTCTATTTCTGAAAATTTAAAAAAATGTTTTTTTGTCCTTTTATATTTTTTTAACTTTTTTTTGGATTTTCTTGTGTTTTTTTAACAATAAAGAGATAAACCAACTTTTTTTGGATTTTGTAGTGTTTTTTTTAACAGTATGAAATGAACCAGATGTGTGATTTTATATGAAATCAAAAGAAAAAAGATCAAAGGATCAAAATAAAATTTCAAAATAATGGAAAAAAACAAAAATATATTTTCTTTTAGGGAAATAAATGTTTCTGTGTTCAAGCCTATATCGCGACGTTTCGATACTTTGATGTATCTTCTTCAGGCAGGCTTGAACTTTTAAATTTTCTGTTTTATCTCGAGATACAAAATAACCGTTTTACTAAATCACCAACCAAGATGTTACTGCAAGCAGTGCAACAATCCTTCTGACTCGGACTGCGTTCCGTTAGGTATATCAAAGCCAGTCGATGACGTCATCGGCACGCCATCCTCCAATCCCTTCAAACCAATACAAAATTCAAACCAAACAAGCACACGATGCATTTTTCAAATTTGAATTATGTACGTTGCATTTTTTATTTTTATTTATTTTTAGTCGAAGCATGTTGCTTTTTTTATATAGAGAAATTTTTTTTCTTTGCTTTTTTCAAATTTAAACGATGCTCTTTGCCTCTTTCAATTTGAAAAATGCAGCTCCTCAGTCTGCATGTAACAAAGAAAACAATGCATCCCTCGAATGTGCTCCAAGTAGCCATAAATAATGTTTTTTAATCATTTATGACTATTAAAGCCCTCTAGTGCCTCATAATATATGTATTTTTATTTATTGTATATTTATGTATATTCAGTTCTGTTTCTGTATGTTTTTCACAATCATCTCTTTCTGTTTTATAGATAGATACTGAAAAAAATATATTCTAGTGCCCATGAAGTATTTATAATTTTATCTTTATGCTTTTTTATGCTTTTTATATTTGTATTATATTTATCCTCGTGTGTCTTTCTAAGTAATCCATGAAAACCATGAATTCTAGTGCCCATGAAGTATGTATTCATATTTTAATTTTTTAATATGTATTAGGGTGTATATTTATTTATTTTAATAATAATAATAAAAAATAAGAACATATGAAAGCCCATAAAGTGTGGTTCCGCTGAGTACCCACTAGAGGTCATGAGAAGAGAGGGCCCAGAGAGGGAGGCTCAGGCTGGGTTAGGAAAAAGGAGAGTTTTCCCAGGATAGGACCCTGAGGGTCCCACTCTGGGTTGTGCACGGTCCATCCCTCCACTGGTCACCCCCAAATCACATACAGACCAAGAGAGGTCACAGCAGGCCAACTGTTAAGGGCTGTTCATAGGGCTATTGAGGCCAGGGCTATTCAGTTTAGGTCTGGTTAAGTTTAGGTTTGTGCAGGATGGGTCTGTAAAATCCAGGTATGAATCCTGGGGTGTCTGGTAAGTTTTAGGTTTTGGGTATGGTGGGTTGGTTAGGTTTAGGTTGTGTTATGGTTAGTCGGTTAGGTTTAGGTTTGGGTTAAGGTCAGGTAGATCTCCTAAGTCTCATTAAGACCTCTTGGGAATTTTGTATCAAGTCTCATGATCCATAATCTTTCATATTTGAGTCTATCACACAACGACCAGAATGGGTCAGATTGAAGTCCAGTCACCCTGAAGGCCTCAAGGCCGTGGGTGAGGAAGTGCTGGACTACGTGTCTACGTTTCTCTATTTTATTTTTTATGTTGTGTGTGTGCTGATAGACTCGGACCTTTAAAGCATTTTTTGTCTGGCCTACATATTGTTTGGAACACTTTGTACAATAAATCAAATAAATACAGTTCTCTGTTACTGGAGTGAGATGCTGTGAGATCTGAAAGACTTGTTTTGTTGAACGATTGAATACCCATTTTTTCTGATCAAAGTATTTACAGAGTGACTTTTTCTTCTGTGGTGCCATAGGTCTGAGTTTGCTATTTACTAGAACGTCTGATAAATTTGTATTTCTCCTATAGGCAGCTATTTGTTTGTGTTTCTGCAAGAAGGGAGTGTTTTCAAAGAACCTTTCAAAATTAGACTTAGCTGCACGGTTTAATTGTTTGCTCATTAGCGAGAAATTGGACACTAATGGAATAATTTTGTTCTTTTCACCCTCTTTAGGGTCCCTTGGAGTCCCGGGGAGGAGAAAAGTCTTCAGAGCCCTTCTTAAGAAGGACCTCGAGTATCCTCTGTCCCTCAGGGCCCTGAACAGAATTTTGGTTGCTTCCATAAAACAGGAATGTTCTGTGCATATCCTGTGAAATCTGAGTAATTGAGATTTCACTATCCCTTTAAATGTATGTTTAGGATGGAAGCTGTGTTTGTGCAGTAAGGAATGCGTGTCCGTTTCTTTGAAATACACTCTAAAGTCTAGCTGTCCTGTCTCTTCAAATTTCTGTCCCTTATATGACACCACATCTAGAAAGTTGACCTCTGTGGGGTCAATTGTATATTTAATTGTAATAGATCTCTGATGGGCATTCAAGTGTTCTGCAAAGTCCTTAAAATCATCCATGGAGTAAGACCACACTCCCCATATGTCATCCAGAAATCTAAAGTAATGCAGAGGCCTTTTTGTGCACGAACCCAGAGCCGATTGTTCCCATCTCGCCATGAAGATGTTGGCGTAGGAAGGGGCAAACTTTTTGCCCATGGCTGTGCCTTTAACTTGCAAATAATATTTAGAATTAAATTCAAAGTCATTTTTAGTTAGGTTTATATCTAATAATTTTAAAATATAATCATCAGGCCTTTTTGGGTCTGGATATTGGAGCATGCACTCCTGGACCGCCTGGAGGCCTGCTTCAGTTTCTATGTTCGTATATAAGCTGTCAATATCTATGGTGAACAAAAAGGCTCCTCTGGGAATACTGATATCTTTAACTTTCTGGATGAAGTCATAAGTGTCCTTCAGATAGCTCGGGTGTTTCTGAGAGATGGGGTTCAGATAATACTCGATGTACTCAGCTGTCTGATAAGTTTCACTGTTGCAATCAGACACTATGGGTCTGCCGGGTGGAATCTCGTGTGGAATACTCCATTTTTCAGGCTCCTTGTGAATCTTAGGCAATAAATAAAATCTTCTCATTCGAGGAGTGCCACTGCCGCTTAAATAATCCCTCTGTTTTGAGTTAATGATGCCCTTGTCATACATCTGTTCTAAGATTTTTCTAACCTGTTTCATGGTTTCAAAATAAATGGGTTCTTCTAAGGGTTTGTAGTGGTCACTGATGTTTAATTGTCTCTCTCCCTCCCAGACATATTGCTCTCTGTCCATGATGACAATGGCATTTCCCTTGTCAGCAGGTTTAATCACAATTTCTCTGAGGTTTTTTAGTGTGTTCAAGGCCCTCAGTTCCTCCCTCTGGAGGTTGGGCCTTGGTTTCAAGCTCCAATTCAAGTTCTTATAAGCATACTCATCAGCTGTGATCAGCTGGCCTACTTGTTTGGGAAGTCTGCTCAAGGCCGGAGTCCAATCTGAATTGTGTGTGAAAGGTAATCTTTGTTTTTTAATCTTTTTACCCTCAAAATAAACCTCTAATTTTATTCTTCTATGAAATTTTTGTAAATCCAGTCTAAGTTGATGTTTAAAATCTTTCATCTTTTGAACAGACGGAATAAATGTGAGGCCTTTCATGAGCAGGGATGACTGTGAGGGAGAGAGAGTAAAGTGTTTGGAAAGATTCACAACAAGCCTGTGTGCACCCTTTCTCGGGTGTTCACTCACTACAAGTTTAAATATCGTGCCCAGTGTTCCAACATGTTCCTGGCTGTCTCTGCAGTCCAGTGCAGGCCGTCACTCTCTACCTGAAACCGATCCTCTGGCAGGAGGGGGATGAAGGAATAATTTTCCTCTATGTAATTGTTTAATTCATCTAAAAATATTTTTTCTCCTTCTGGGAGAGATTGGGGGATATTGATCAGGGGGATCCACAGTTGGGCCTCTGGCAGTCTCTCTTGTGCCACCTGACTCAATCTGGCACACTCTCTCATCGCTGAGATGCGTAATCTTTGTGTGCGGTTATTCAGGCCGAATGCCAAGACTATTTTTTCTACTTGTGTGTCTACTGTAGCTTTTTCTATCAGATTGGCAGCGTGCTGCAATTTAGCCCCTGGAAAACTGTCAATCTGTAAATCAGGAATGTCAAAAGCGGGAATCCTGCTCAAATTGGAGTCCCCGATGACCACGTGTTTCTCTTTGAGTGCCAGTTTCCACTCATTGAACTTCTTGTTAGTTCTAAGGTGCGTGTACGGCCTACGTAGTGCCCTTTGACCTTGAGTGTCGGCTACAGAGGTTTCAACTGTTTTACTCATTTTCTCTGCTTGTCTGTTTTTTTCTGTTTCAGAGATAATGTTTTCCATTTTTTTGGAAGTTTCCCCCCTCTCTGTCTCCTGAGGAGCCCCTGGTTGAAGAGATGTCACAGAATATTCTGAAAAATCAAAGTCTGAGAGATTTGGTGACCCTGACGGATTTTGGAAGATCTGGGCACTCTCAGCTGTGTCCCTTAGAGGATTTACTCTATGTACTGCATTGGCTACAATGGGGACCAGAGAAGGCAGGCCTGTGGTTATCGGGGCCTCAGCCTCAGAGGGGGCAAAAGGAGAGAAAAGTTCCTGTGACAGCTGACCCGTAAACTCATCTAAATCATCCAGTCTGTCACCCTGTGCAGGAGTTAACTGATCCTCCTCCTCATCATCATCATCAAAACTCACTAAGAGATTTTTCTCAGCTTGTTCTGTAACGACTGGTGGAGTTTTTGGTCTCTGTTCTGTCAGGTGTTTTTTCTTTTCTGGTCTTTTCCCCTTAGGAGACTGTATAGGGGCCTGTATAGGGGCCTGTATAGGGGCCTGTACAGGAGGGTTCAGAGGTGGAAAATCATCTCCCAGAAGCCAGTCGTTCCTCATAGGAGACCAGCCTGACATTAAAGTGGGCGATGTTTGTATCTGGATGTGTGTGACCCCTGTCTTAGGTCTGACGACCCCTGTGTTGACCGTTTCTGTCCCCTGCTGAGCTGAGGCTAGATCTGCACCACTAACCACCTGAGCAAATGTTCTGTTGCTACTGGTTTCAGAATTCGATGGTACTCTAGACCCAGATGGAGTCCCAGAACGCAATTCGGTCAGGACCAAAGTTTCGGCCTGCTGAATTGCCCTCTGGGAGATCCTTTTGCCAAAATTTCTCATCGCCCATTTGACAGCGATCTCAAAAGCGTGTAACCAGTCTTTTCTCTGTGTCTCTCCCCGTAAGATCCCCAGTGTGTGCTTTATGATATCCTCATAATGTTGCTGTAACACCAACTGTGTCGTAAACGCCCAGTTCTTTGCATTACCCTCCAGCAATTCTTTTGTGGACATTGTGGGGGCAAAGGGTTTGATCACACTTTTAAGAAGCTCTGTTAACCTTTTAAGAGTGACAGGCTGGTTATCTTCTATCCGTGTGTCAATATTACTGAGGTGATGGACAGATCTGATCAGATGATACATATTCTTAATAATTCTCCGAAAAGTGGGAGAAGCAGGAGAGTATTCTGTATTTTTTTGTGAATCAAAGTGAGTTTTTTGGCCCATTCTTTTTTTCTGGTGAACATATTTTTGTGCAAACTGGCCATTCTCACGTCTCCTGTTCTTTTCTACATTACGAGGAGAATTTTGTGTGTTTCTGTATCTCTGGTCAGTAAACCTGTTCTGTTCAGTGGGGTAAAAAATCCTATTTTCCCCAAAAGTCACTCTCTTTTGTTTGGGTTTAAATCCCCGATTTAAAGGGCGTCGATCACGTGACTGACGACGGAAAGGATTTACAGTATTCTCCGATCGAGTTTCATTCTGTACTCTGTTACTGTAACCCGCGAGTGATTCTCCGTGTCTGATGACCTCATATGGGAAGTCACGAGATCGCTCGACAAAATAATCGTCCCTCATAAATCGTCCCCGTCTGGGGAAATCCCTGTTATCTGTGTGAGGGATCAGACGCGCTCGAGGGGTCGTGAAACGACCCTTGTTCTGAAAAACGAACACCATCCTTATTTTACTGAACGATCAAATCCACAACTGTGTATTCTTTTAATCTTTTATTCTATTTCTGAAAATTTAAAAAAATGTTTTTTTGTCCTTTTATATTTTTTTAACTTTTTTTTGGATTTTCTTGTGTTTTTTTAACAATAAAGAGATAAACCAACTTTTTTTGGATTTTGTAGTGTTTTTTTTAACAGTATGAAATGAACCAGATGTGTGATTTTATATGAAATCAAAAGAAAAAAGATCAAAGGATCAAAATAAAATTTCAAAATAATGGAAAAAAACAAAAATATATTTTCTTTTAGGGAAATAAATGTTTCTGTGTTCAAGCCTATATCGCGACGTTTCGATACTTTGATGTATCTTCTTCAGGCAGGCTTGAACTTTTAAATTTTCTGTTTTATCTCGAGATACAAAATAACCGTTTTACTAAATCACCAACCAAGATGTTACTGCAAGCAGTGCAACAATCCTTCTGACTCGGACTGCGTTCCGTTAGGTATATCAAAGCCAGTCGATGACGTCATCGGCACGCCATCCTCCAATCCCTTCAAACCAATACAAAATTCAAACCAAACAAGCACACGATGCATTTTTCAAATTTGAATTATGTACGTTGCATTTTTTATTTTTATTTATTTTTAGTCGAAGCATGTTGCTTTTTTTATATAGAGAAATTTTTTTTCTTTGCTTTTTTCAAATTTAAACGATGCTCTTTGCCTCTTTCAATTTGAAAAATGCAGCTCCTCAGTCTGCATGTAACAAAGAAAACAATGCATCCCTCGAATGTGCTCCAAGTAGCCATAAATAATGTTTTTTAATCATTTATGACTATTAAAGCCCTCTAGTGCCTCATAATATATGTATTTTTATTTATTGTATATTTATGTATATTCAGTTCTGTTTCTGTATGTTTTTCACAATCATCTCTTTCTGTTTTATAGATAGATACTGAAAAAAATATATTCTAGTGCCCATGAAGTATTTATAATTTTATCTTTATGCTTTTTTATGCTTTTTATATTTGTATTATATTTATCCTCGTGTGTCTTTCTAAGTAATCCATGAAAACCATGAATTCTAGTGCCCATGAAGTATGTATTCATATTTTAATTTTTTAATATGTATTAGGGTGTATATTTATTTATTTTAATAATAATAATAAAAAATAAGAACATATGAAAGCCCATAAAGTGTGGTTCCGCTGAGTACCCACTAGAGGTCATGAGAAGAGAGGGCCCAGAGAGGGAGGCTCAGGCTGGGTTAGGAAAAAGGAGAGTTTTCCCAGGATAGGACCCTGAGGGTCCCACTCTGGGTTGTGCACGGTCCATCCCTCCACTGGTCACCCCCAAATCACATACAGACCAAGAGAGGTCACAGCAGGCCAACTGTTAAGGGCTGTTCATAGGGCTATTGAGGCCAGGGCTATTCAGTTTAGGTCTGGTTAAGTTTAGGTTTGTGCAGGATGGGTCTGTAAAATCCAGGTATGAATCCTGGGGTGTCTGGTAAGTTTTAGGTTTTGGGTATGGTGGGTTGGTTAGGTTTAGGTTGTGTTATGGTTAGTCGGTTAGGTTTAGGTTTGGGTTAAGGTCAGGTAGATCTCCTAAGTCTCATTAAGACCTCTTGGGAATTTTGTATCAAGTCTCATGATCCATAATCTTTCATATTTGAGTCTATCACACAACGACCAGAATGGGTCAGATTGAAGTCCAGTCACCCTGAAGGCCTCAAGGCCGTGGGTGAGGAAGTGCTGGACTACGTGTCTACGTTTCTCTATTTTATTTTTTATGTTGTGTGTGTGCTGATAGACTCGGACCTTTAAAGCATTTTTTGTCTGGCCTACATATTGTTTGGAACACTTTGTACAATAAATCAAATAAATACAGTTCTCTGTTACTGGAGTGAGATGCTGTGAGATCTGAAAGACTTGTTTTGTTGAACGATTGAATACCCATTTTTTCTGATCAAAGTATTTACAGAGTGACTTTTTCTTCTGTGGTGCCATAGGTCTGAGTTTGCTATTTACTAGAACGTCTGATAAATTTGTATTTCTCCTATAGGCAGCTATTTGTTTGTGTTTCTGCAAGAAGGGAGTGTTTTCAAAGAACCTTTCAAAATTAGACTTAGCTGCACGGTTTAATTGTTTGCTCATTAGCGAGAAATTGGACACTAATGGAATAATTTTGTTCTTTTCACCCTCTTTAGGGTCCCTTGGAGTCCCGGGGAGGAGAAAAGTCTTCAGAGCCCTTCTTAAGAAGGACCTCGAGTATCCTCTGTCCCTCAGGGCCCTGAACAGAATTTTGGTTGCTTCCATAAAACAGGAATGTTCTGTGCATATCCTGTGAAATCTGAGTAATTGAGATTTCACTATCCCTTTAAATGTATGTTTAGGATGGAAGCTGTGTTTGTGCAGTAAGGAATGCGTGTCCGTTTCTTTGAAATACACTCTAAAGTCTAGCTGTCCTGTCTCTTCAAATTTCTGTCCCTTATATGACACCACATCTAGAAAGTTGACCTCTGTGGGGTCAATTGTATATTTAATTGTAATAGATCTCTGATGGGCATTCAAGTGTTCTGCAAAGTCCTTAAAATCATCCATGGAGTAAGACCACACTCCCCATATGTCATCCAGAAATCTAAAGTAATGCAGAGGCCTTTTTGTGCACGAACCCAGAGCCGATTGTTCCCATCTCGCCATGAAGATGTTGGCGTAGGAAGGGGCAAACTTTTTGCCCATGGCTGTGCCTTTAACTTGCAAATAATATTTAGAATTAAATTCAAAGTCATTTTTAGTTAGGTTTATATCTAATAATTTTAAAATATAATCATCAGGCCTTTTTGGGTCTGGATATTGGAGCATGCACTCCTGGACCGCCTGGAGGCCTGCTTCAGTTTCTATGTTCGTATATAAGCTGTCAATATCTATGGTGAACAAAAAGGCTCCTCTGGGAATACTGATATCTTTAACTTTCTGGATGAAGTCATAAGTGTCCTTCAGATAGCTCGGGTGTTTCTGAGAGATGGGGTTCAGATAATACTCGATGTACTCAGCTGTCTGATAAGTTTCACTGTTGCAATCAGACACTATGGGTCTGCCGGGTGGAATCTCGTGTGGAATACTCCATTTTTCAGGCTCCTTGTGAATCTTAGGCAATAAATAAAATCTTCTCATTCGAGGAGTGCCACTGCCGCTTAAATAATCCCTCTGTTTTGAGTTAATGATGCCCTTGTCATACATCTGTTCTAAGATTTTTCTAACCTGTTTCATGGTTTCAAAATAAATGGGTTCTTCTAAGGGTTTGTAGTGGTCACTGATGTTTAATTGTCTCTCTCCCTCCCAGACATATTGCTCTCTGTCCATGATGACAATGGCATTTCCCTTGTCAGCAGGTTTAATCACAATTTCTCTGAGGTTTTTTAGTGTGTTCAAGGCCCTCAGTTCCTCCCTCTGGAGGTTGGGCCTTGGTTTCAAGCTCCAATTCAAGTTCTTATAAGCATACTCATCAGCTGTGATCAGCTGGCCTACTTGTTTGGGAAGTCTGCTCAAGGCCGGAGTCCAATCTGAATTGTGTGTGAAAGGTAATCTTTGTTTTTTAATCTTTTTACCCTCAAAATAAACCTCTAATTTTATTCTTCTATGAAATTTTTGTAAATCCAGTCTAAGTTGATGTTTAAAATCTTTCATCTTTTGAACAGACGGAATAAATGTGAGGCCTTTCATGAGCAGGGATGACTGTGAGGGAGAGAGAGTAAAGTGTTTGGAAAGATTCACAACAAGCCTGTGTGCACCCTTTCTCGGGTGTTCACTCACTACAAGTTTAAATATCGTGCCCAGTGTTCCAACATGTTCCTGGCTGTCTCTGCAGTCCAGTGCAGGCCGTCACTCTCTACCTGAAACCGATCCTCTGGCAGGAGGGGGATGAAGGAATAATTTTCCTCTATGTAATTGTTTAATTCATCTAAAAATATTTTTTCTCCTTCTGGGAGAGATTGGGGGATATTGATCAGGGGGATCCACAGTTGGGCCTCTGGCAGTCTCTCTTGTGCCACCTGACTCAATCTGGCACACTCTCTCATCGCTGAGATGCGTAATCTTTGTGTGCGGTTATTCAGGCCGAATGCCAAGACTATTTTTTCTACTTGTGTGTCTACTGTAGCTTTTTCTATCAGATTGGCAGCGTGCTGCAATTTAGCCCCTGGAAAACTGTCAATCTGTAAATCAGGAATGTCAAAAGCGGGAATCCTGCTCAAATTGGAGTCCCCGATGACCACGTGTTTCTCTTTGAGTGCCAGTTTCCACTCATTGAACTTCTTGTTAGTTCTAAGGTGCGTGTACGGCCTACGTAGTGCCCTTTGACCTTGAGTGTCGGCTACAGAGGTTTCAACTGTTTTACTCATTTTCTCTGCTTGTCTGTTTTTTTCTGTTTCAGAGATAATGTTTTCCATTTTTTTGGAAGTTTCCCCCCTCTCTGTCTCCTGAGGAGCCCCTGGTTGAAGAGATGTCACAGAATATTCTGAAAAATCAAAGTCTGAGAGATTTGGTGACCCTGACGGATTTTGGAAGATCTGGGCACTCTCAGCTGTGTCCCTTAGAGGATTTACTCTATGTACTGCATTGGCTACAATGGGGACCAGAGAAGGCAGGCCTGTGGTTATCGGGGCCTCAGCCTCAGAGGGGGCAAAAGGAGAGAAAAGTTCCTGTGACAGCTGACCCGTAAACTCATCTAAATCATCCAGTCTGTCACCCTGTGCAGGAGTTAACTGATCCTCCTCCTCATCATCATCATCAAAACTCACTAAGAGATTTTTCTCAGCTTGTTCTGTAACGACTGGTGGAGTTTTTGGTCTCTGTTCTGTCAGGTGTTTTTTCTTTTCTGGTCTTTTCCCCTTAGGAGACTGTATAGGGGCCTGTATAGGGGCCTGTATAGGGGCCTGTACAGGAGGGTTCAGAGGTGGAAAATCATCTCCCAGAAGCCAGTCGTTCCTCATAGGAGACCAGCCTGACATTAAAGTGGGCGATGTTTGTATCTGGATGTGTGTGACCCCTGTCTTAGGTCTGACGACCCCTGTGTTGACCGTTTCTGTCCCCTGCTGAGCTGAGGCTAGATCTGCACCACTAACCACCTGAGCAAATGTTCTGTTGCTACTGGTTTCAGAATTCGATGGTACTCTAGACCCAGATGGAGTCCCAGAACGCAATTCGGTCAGGACCAAAGTTTCGGCCTGCTGAATTGCCCTCTGGGAGATCCTTTTGCCAAAATTTCTCATCGCCCATTTGACAGCGATCTCAAAAGCGTGTAACCAGTCTTTTCTCTGTGTCTCTCCCCGTAAGATCCCCAGTGTGTGCTTTATGATATCCTCATAATGTTGCTGTAACACCAACTGTGTCGTAAACGCCCAGTTCTTTGCATTACCCTCCAGCAATTCTTTTGTGGACATTGTGGGGGCAAAGGGTTTGATCACACTTTTAAGAAGCTCTGTTAACCTTTTAAGAGTGACAGGCTGGTTATCTTCTATCCGTGTGTCAATATTACTGAGGTGATGGACAGATCTGATCAGATGATACATATTCTTAATAATTCTCCGAAAAGTGGGAGAAGCAGGAGAGTATTCTGTATTTTTTTGTGAATCAAAGTGAGTTTTTTGGCCCATTCTTTTTTTCTGGTGAACATATTTTTGTGCAAACTGGCCATTCTCACGTCTCCTGTTCTTTTCTACATTACGAGGAGAATTTTGTGTGTTTCTGTATCTCTGGTCAGTAAACCTGTTCTGTTCAGTGGGGTAAAAAATCCTATTTTCCCCAAAAGTCACTCTCTTTTGTTTGGGTTTAAATCCCCGATTTAAAGGGCGTCGATCACGTGACTGACGACGGAAAGGATTTACAGTATTCTCCGATCGAGTTTCATTCTGTACTCTGTTACTGTAACCCGCGAGTGATTCTCCGTGTCTGATGACCTCATATGGGAAGTCACGAGATCGCTCGACAAAATAATCGTCCCTCATAAATCGTCCCCGTCTGGGGAAATCCCTGTTATCTGTGTGAGGGATCAGACGCGCTCGAGGGGTCGTGAAACGACCCTTGTTCTGAAAAACGAACACCATCCTTATTTTACTGAACGATCAAATCCACAACTGTGTATTCTTTTAATCTTTTATTCTATTTCTGAAAATTTAAAAAAATGTTTTTTTGTCCTTTTATATTTTTTTAACTTTTTTTTGGATTTTCTTGTGTTTTTTTAACAATAAAGAGATAAACCAACTTTTTTTGGATTTTGTAGTGTTTTTTTTAACAGTATGAAATGAACCAGATGTGTGATTTTATATGAAATCAAAAGAAAAAAGATCAAAGGATCAAAATAAAATTTCAAAATAATGGAAAAAAACAAAAATATATTTTCTTTTAGGGAAATAAATGTTTCTGTGTTCAAGCCTATATCGCGACGTTTCGATACTTTGATGTATCTTCTTCAGGCAGGCTTGAACTTTTAAATTTTCTGTTTTATCTCGAGATACAAAATAACCGTTTTACTAAATCACCAACCAAGATGTTACTGCAAGCAGTGCAACAATCCTTCTGACTCGGACTGCGTTCCGTTAGGTATATCAAAGCCAGTCGATGACGTCATCGGCACGCCATCCTCCAATCCCTTCAAACCAATACAAAATTCAAACCAAACAAGCACACGATGCATTTTTCAAATTTGAATTATGTACGTTGCATTTTTTATTTTTATTTATTTTTAGTCGAAGCATGTTGCTTTTTTTATATAGAGAAATTTTTTTTCTTTGCTTTTTTCAAATTTAAACGATGCTCTTTGCCTCTTTCAATTTGAAAAATGCAGCTCCTCAGTCTGCATGTAACAAAGAAAACAATGCATCCCTCGAATGTGCTCCAAGTAGCCATAAATAATGTTTTTTAATCATTTATGACTATTAAAGCCCTCTAGTGCCTCATAATATATGTATTTTTATTTATTGTATATTTATGTATATTCAGTTCTGTTTCTGTATGTTTTTCACAATCATCTCTTTCTGTTTTATAGATAGATACTGAAAAAAATATATTCTAGTGCCCATGAAGTATTTATAATTTTATCTTTATGCTTTTTTATGCTTTTTATATTTGTATTATATTTATCCTCGTGTGTCTTTCTAAGTAATCCATGAAAACCATGAATTCTAGTGCCCATGAAGTATGTATTCATATTTTAATTTTTTAATATGTATTAGGGTGTATATTTATTTATTTTAATAATAATAATAAAAAATAAGAACATATGAAAGCCCATAAAGTGTGGTTCCGCTGAGTACCCACTAGAGGTCATGAGAAGAGAGGGCCCAGAGAGGGAGGCTCAGGCTGGGTTAGGAAAAAGGAGAGTTTTCCCAGGATAGGACCCTGAGGGTCCCACTCTGGGTTGTGCACGGTCCATCCCTCCACTGGTCACCCCCAAATCACATACAGACCAAGAGAGGTCACAGCAGGCCAACTGTTAAGGGCTGTTCATAGGGCTATTGAGGCCAGGGCTATTCAGTTTAGGTCTGGTTAAGTTTAGGTTTGTGCAGGATGGGTCTGTAAAATCCAGGTATGAATCCTGGGGTGTCTGGTAAGTTTTAGGTTTTGGGTATGGTGGGTTGGTTAGGTTTAGGTTGTGTTATGGTTAGTCGGTTAGGTTTAGGTTTGGGTTAAGGTCAGGTAGATCTCCTAAGTCTCATTAAGACCTCTTGGGAATTTTGTATCAAGTCTCATGATCCATAATCTTTCATATTTGAGTCTATCACACAACGACCAGAATGGGTCAGATTGAAGTCCAGTCACCCTGAAGGCCTCAAGGCCGTGGGTGAGGAAGTGCTGGACTACGTGTCTACGTTTCTCTATTTTATTTTTTATGTTGTGTGTGTGCTGATAGACTCGGACCTTTAAAGCATTTTTTGTCTGGCCTACATATTGTTTGGAACACTTTGTACAATAAATCAAATAAATACAGTTCTCTGTTACTGGAGTGAGATGCTGTGAGATCTGAAAGACTTGTTTTGTTGAACGATTGAATACCCATTTTTTCTGATCAAAGTATTTACAGAGTGACTTTTTCTTCTGTGGTGCCATAGGTCTGAGTTTGCTATTTACTAGAACGTCTGATAAATTTGTATTTCTCCTATAGGCAGCTATTTGTTTGTGTTTCTGCAAGAAGGGAGTGTTTTCAAAGAACCTTTCAAAATTAGACTTAGATGCACGGTTTAATTGTTTGCTCATTAGCGAGAAATTGGACACTAATGGAATAATTTTGTTCTTTTCACCCTCTTTAGGGTCCCTTGGAGTCCCGGGGAGGAGAAAAGTCTTCAGAGCCCTTCTTAAGAAGGACCTCGAGTATCCTCTGTCCCTCAGGGCCCTGAACAGAATTTTGGTTGCTTCCATAAAACAGGAATGTTCTGTGCATATCCTGTGAAATCTGAGTAATTGAGATTTCACTATCCCTTTAAATGTATGTTTAGGATGGAAGCTGTGTTTGTGCAGTAAGGAATGCGTGTCCGTTTCTTTGAAATACACTCTAAAGTCTAGCTGTCCTGTCTCTTCAAATTTCTGTCCCTTATATGACACCACATCTAGAAAGTTGACCTCTGTGGGGTCAATTGTATATTTAATTGTAATAGATCTCTGATGGGCATTCAAGTGTTCTGCAAAGTCCTTAAAATCATCCATGGAGTAAGACCACACTCCCCATATGTCATCCAGAAATCTAAAGTAATGCAGAGGCCTTTTTGTGCACGAACCCAGAGCCGATTGTTCCCATCTCGCCATGAAGATGTTGGCGTAGGAAGGGGCAAACTTTTTGCCCATGGCTGTGCCTTTAACTTGCAAATAATATTTAGAATTAAATTCAAAGTCATTTTTAGTTAGGTTTATATCTAATAATTTTAAAATATAATCATCAGGCCTTTTTGGGTCTGGATATTGGAGCATGCACTCCTGGACCGCCTGGAGGCCTGCTTCAGTTTCTATGTTCGTATATAAGCTGTCAATATCTATGGTGAACAAAAAGGCTCCTCTGGGAATACTGATATCTTTAACTTTCTGGATGAAGTCATAAGTGTCCTTCAGATAGCTCGGGTGTTTCTGAGAGATGGGGTTCAGATAATACTCGATGTACTCAGCTGTCTGATAAGTTTCACTGTTGCAATCAGACACTATGGGTCTGCCGGGTGGAATCTCGTGTGGAATACTCCATTTTTCAGGCTCCTTGTGAATCTTAGGCAATAAATAAAATCTTCTCATTCGAGGAGTGCCACTGCCGCTTAAATAATCCCTCTGTTTTGAGTTAATGATGCCCTTGTCATACATCTGTTCTAAGATTTTTCTAACCTGTTTCATGGTTTCAAAATAAATGGGTTCTTCTAAGGGTTTGTAGTGGTCACTGATGTTTAATTGTCTCTCTCCCTCCCAGACATATTGCTCTCTGTCCATGATGACAATGGCATTTCCCTTGTCAGCAGGTTTAATCACAATTTCTCTGAGGTTTTTTAGTGTGTTCAAGGCCCTCAGTTCCTCCCTCTGGAGGTTGGGCCTTGGTTTCAAGCTCCAATTCAAGTTCTTATAAGCATACTCATCAGCTGTGATCAGCTGGCCTACTTGTTTGGGAAGTCTGCTCAAGGCCGGAGTCCAATCTGAATTGTGTGTGAAAGGTAATCTTTGTTTTTTAATCTTTTTACCCTCAAAATAAACCTCTAATTTTATTCTTCTATGAAATTTTTGTAAATCCAGTCTAAGTTGATGTTTAAAATCTTTCATCTTTTGAACAGACGGAATAAATGTGAGGCCTTTCATGAGCAGGGATGACTGTGAGGGAGAGAGAGTAAAGTGTTTGGAAAGATTCACAACAAGCCTGTGTGCACCCTTTCTCGGGTGTTCACTCACTACAAGTTTAAATATCGTGCCCAGTGTTCCAACATGTTCCTGGCTGTCTCTGCAGTCCAGTGCAGGCCGTCACTCTCTACCTGAAACCGATCCTCTGGCAGGAGGGGGATGAAGGAATAATTTTCCTCTATGTAATTGTTTAATTCATCTAAAAATATTTTTTCTCCTTCTGGGAGAGATTGGGGGATATTGATCAGGGGGATCCACAGTTGGGCCTCTGGCAGTCTCTCTTGTGCCACCTGACTCAATCTGGCACACTCTCTCATCGCTGAGATGCGTAATCTTTGTGTGCGGTTATTCAGGCCGAATGCCAAGACTATTTTTTCTACTTGTGTGTCTACTGTAGCTTTTTCTATCAGATTGGCAGCGTGCTGCAATTTAGCCCCTGGAAAACTGTCAATCTGTAAATCAGGAATGTCAAAAGCGGGAATCCTGCTCAAATTGGAGTCCCCGATGACCACGTGTTTCTCTTTGAGTGCCAGTTTCCACTCATTGAACTTCTTGTTAGTTCTAAGGTGCGTGTACGGCCTACGTAGTGCCCTTTGACCTTGAGTGTCGGCTACAGAGGTTTCAACTGTTTTACTCATTTTCTCTGCTTGTCTGTTTTTTTCTGTTTCAGAGATAATGTTTTCCATTTTTTTGGAAGTTTCCCCCCTCTCTGTCTCCTGAGGAGCCCCTGGTTGAAGAGATGTCACAGAATATTCTGAAAAATCAAAGTCTGAGAGATTTGGTGACCCTGACGGATTTTGGAAGATCTGGGCACTCTCAGCTGTGTCCCTTAGAGGATTTACTCTATGTACTGCATTGGCTACAATGGGGACCAGAGAAGGCAGGCCTGTGGTTATCGGGGCCTCAGCCTCAGAGGGGGCAAAAGGAGAGAAAAGTTCCTGTGACAGCTGACCCGTAAACTCATCTAAATCATCCAGTCTGTCACCCTGTGCAGGAGTTAACTGATCCTCCTCCTCATCATCATCATCAAAACTCACTAAGAGATTTTTCTCAGCTTGTTCTGTAACGACTGGTGGAGTTTTTGGTCTCTGTTCTGTAAGGTGTTTTTTCTTTTCTGGTCTTTTCCCCTTAGGAGACTGTATAGGGGCCTGTATAGGGGCCTGTATAGGGGCCTGTACAGGAGGGTTCAGAGGTGGAAAATCATCTCCCAGAAGCCAGTCGTTCCTCATAGGAGACCAGCCTGACATTAAAGTGGGCGATGTTTGTATCTGGATGTGTGTGACCCCTGTCTTAGGTCTGACGACCCCTGTGTTGACCGTTTCTGTCCCCTGCTGAGCTGAGGCTAGATCTGCACCACTAACCACCTGAGCAAATGTTCTGTTGCTACTGGTTTCAGAATTCGATGGTACTCTAGACCCAGATGGAGTCCCAGAACGCAATTCGGTCAGGACCAAAGTTTCGGCCTGCTGAATTGCCCTCTGGGAGATCCTTTTGCCAAAATTTCTCATCGCCCATTTGACAGCGATCTCAAAAGCGTGTAACCAGTCTTTTCTCTGTGTCTCTCCCCGTAAGATCCCCAGTGTGTGCTTTATGATATCCTCATAATGTTGCTGTAACACCAACTGTGTCGTAAACGCCCAGTTCTTTGCATTACCCTCCAGCAATTCTTTTGTGGACATTGTGGGGGCAAAGGGTTTGATCACACTTTTAAGAAGCTCTGTTAACCTTTTAAGAGTGACAGGCTGGTTATCTTCTATCCGTGTGTCAATATTACTGAGGTGATGGACAGATCTGATCAGATGATACATATTCTTAATAATTCTCCGAAAAGTGGGAGAAGCAGGAGAGTATTCTGTATTTTTTTGTGAATCAAAGTGAGTTTTTTGGCCCATTCTTTTTTTCTGGTGAACATATTTTTGTGCAAACTGGCCATTCTCACGTCTCCTGTTCTTTTCTACATTACGAGGAGAATTTTGTGTGTTTCTGTATCTCTGGTCAGTAAACCTGTTCTGTTCAGTGGGGTAAAAAATCCTATTTTCCCCAAAAGTCACTCTCTTTTGTTTGGGTTTAAATCCCCGATTTAAAGGGCGTCGATCACGTGACTGACGACGGAAAGGATTTACAGTATTCTCCGATCGAGTTTCATTCTGTACTCTGTTACTGTAACCCGCGAGTGATTCTCCGTGTCTGATGACCTCATATGGGAAGTCACGAGATCGCTCGACAAAATAATCGTCCCTCATAAATCGTCCCCGTCTGGGGAAATCCCTGTTATCTGTGTGAGGGATCAGACGCGCTCGAGGGGTCGTGAAACGACCCTTGTTCTGAAAAACGAACACCATCCTTATTTTACTGAACGATCAAATCCACAACTGTGTATTCTTTTAATCTTTTATTCTATTTCTGAAAATTTAAAAAAATGTTTTTTTGTCCTTTTATATTTTTTTAACTTTTTTTTGGATTTTCTTGTGTTTTTTTAACAATAAAGAGATAAACCAACTTTTTTTGGATTTTGTAGTGTTTTTTTTAACAGTATGAAATGAACCAGATGTGTGATTTTATATGAAATCAAAAGAAAAAAGATCAAAGGATCAAAATAAAATTTCAAAATAATGGAAAAAAACAAAAATATATTTTCTTTTAGGGAAATAAATGTTTCTGTGTTCAAGCCTATATCGCGACGTTTCGATACTTTGATGTATCTTCTTCAGGCAGGCTTGAACTTTTAAATTTTCTGTTTTATCTCGAGATACAAAATAACCGTTTTACTAAATCACCAACCAAGATGTTACTGCAAGCAGTGCAACAATCCTTCTGACTCGGACTGCGTTCCGTTAGGTATATCAAAGCCAGTCGATGACGTCATCGGCACGCCATCCTCCAATCCCTTCAAACCAATACAAAATTCAAACCAAACAAGCACACGATGCATTTTTCAAATTTGAATTATGTACGTTGCATTTTTTATTTTTATTTATTTTTAGTCGAAGCATGTTGCTTTTTTTATATAGAGAAATTTTTTTTCTTTGCTTTTTTCAAATTTAAACGATGCTCTTTGCCTCTTTCAATTTGAAAAATGCAGCTCCTCAGTCTGCATGTAACAAAGAAAACAATGCATCCCTCGAATGTGCTCCAAGTAGCCATAAATAATGTTTTTTAATCATTTATGACTATTAAAGCCCTCTAGTGCCTCATAATATATGTATTTTTATTTATT